>NC_044979.1:18069680-18205988 GCF_008728515.1 Papio anubis
TCAAAAAAAAAAAAAAAAAAAAAAAAAAGAAAAGAAAGATTGTGTATTTTGAAATTCAGTTGGTATTTTACACTTTTTTTTTTTAGATGGTTTGCTCTTGTTGCCCAGGCTGGAGTGCAATGGCGTGGTGTCAGCCCAATGCAACCTCTGCCTACTGGATTCAAGCAATTCTCCAGCTTCAGCCTCCTAAGTAGCTAGGAGTACAGGCACCTGCCACCACGCCCAGCTAATTTTGTAGTTTTAGTAGAGACAGGGTTTCAGCATGTGGGCCAGGCTGGTCTCGAACTCCCAACCTCAGGTGATCCGCCCACCTTGGCCTCCCAAAGTGTTGGGATTACAGGTGGGAGCCACCATGCCCAGCTGGTATTTTACACTTAACAGTACATCTGGGCCGGGCGCAATGGCTTACACCTGTAATCCCAGCACTGGGAGGCCGAGATGGGCAGATCACCTGAGGTCGGGAGTTTGAGACAGCCTGACCAACATGGAGAAACCCCGTCTCTACTAAAACTACAAAATTAGCCAGGCGTGATGGTGCACGCCTGTAATCCCAGCTACTCGGGAGGCTGAGGCAGGAAAATCGCTTGAACCTGGGAGGCGGAGGTTGTAGTGAGCCAAGATAGTGCCAATGCACTCCACCCTGGGCAACAAGAGCAAAACTGTCTCAAAAAAATAAAAAATAATAAAAAATGAAAAAAAAACTCTGCATTCAGACTAGCCATATTTCAAGGGCTCAACAGCTACATGTGATACTTTTATAAATGGCAGTTTTTAAAAATAGAGACTGGGTCTCACTATGTTGCCCAGGCTATAATGCAGTGGCATGATCATAGCTCATTGCAGCCTCAAATTCCTGGGCTCAAGCAATCCTCCTGCCTCAGCCTCCCAAGTAGCTGGGATTACAGGTGTGTGCCACCTTACAGAGCTTCATAAATGGCATTTTAATTTAGACTCTTTGATTTACAATTAGATTGTGGAGAGTTTGGATTTTGTTTTTTTTTTGTTTGTTTGTTTGTTTTTAGTTTTTTAGTAGTAGCTTTATTGAGATATAATTCACATACCATGCGATTCACTCATTTAAAGTACACAATTTGCTGAGCACAGTGGCAAGTACCTGTAGTCTCAGCTACTCAGGAGGCTGACGTAGGAGGACACTTGAGCCCAGAAGTTGAAGGCAAGCCTGGGCAACCTAGCAAGACCCGCATCTCTAAAAGAATTAAAAAATATGCAGTTCAATGGCTTTTAGCATATTCACAGAGTTATACAAGCATCACCACAATTTTAGAACATTTTCATCACCCCAACAAAACATCCTATACCTATTAGCAGTTACTCCCTAACTCTAAGCAACCTTCAGTCCGCTTTCTGTCTCTCTGGATTTTTCTATTCTGGACATTTCATCTAAGTGGAATCATACACTAGATGGCCTTTTATAACTAGCTTCTTTCACTTAGCATAATGTCTTCAAGAGTTATCCAGGCCGGGCGCGGTGGCTCAAGCCTGTAATCCCAGCACTTTGGGAGGCCGAGACGGGCGGATCACGAGATCAGGAGATCGAGACCATCCTGGCTAACACGGTGAAACCCCGTCTCTACTAAAAAAAATACAAAAAACTAGCTGGGCGAGGTGGCGGGCGCCTGTAGTCCCAGCTACTCGGGAGGCTGAGGTGGGAGAATGGCTGAACCCGGGAGGCGGAGCTTGCAGTGAGCTGAGATCTGGCCACTGCACTCCAGCCTGGGCGACAGAGCCAGACTCCATCTCAAAAAAAAAAAAAAAAAAAAAAGAGTTATCCAAGTTATAGCATATATCAGCACTTTGATGGCTAAATAATATTCCATTATATGGATATAGCACATTTTGTTTATCATTTCCTCAGTTAATGGACATTTAAGTTTCTTCCGTGTTGTGGCTATCATGAATAATGCTGCTACAGACAATCACGTACAAATTTTTATGTGAACATATATGTTTTCATTTTTTTTGGGTAGGGACCTAGGAGTGCTATGTGCTGGGTCATATGGTAACTCTATGTTTAACCTTTTGAGGAACTACCAGACTGTTCTCCAGAGTGGCTTCACTATTTACATTCCTACCAGCAGTGTATGAGAGTTCTAATTTCTGCACGTCCTTGCCAACACCTGTTATTATCCGTCTTTTTATTAGAGTCATCCTAACGGATGTGAAGTGGTATCTCATGGTGCTTTTGATTTGTATTTTCCTGATGGATATCCCCTCCTATGACATTTTAATCCATAAATAAACTGTATTATCTGTTTATGTACTTTGACCTCTTAGAGGGCTACAAACCTTATAATATCTCAGTTTTTTCATTCCTGCCAAAAACCAGTTCTTACCCCCTTGGGGTGATATTACCCCCATTGGGAATGTATGTATTAGCACAACCAGTCACATGGCCAAACCCTAAGTCAAAGGGGCAAGGAAGTAGACTTCACTCCTTGAGTAGGAGCTGCAACATTGCATGGCAAAGGGTGTGGACACACAGAGGGGAGAAGAATTGGGGACAATCATGTGGAGGGTCAGAAGGCCTGTTCTGGCCTCATGGGGAAAGCAGGGCTTCCCCGTAATTCTTAAGTCACCATGCCATGGTGCTCTGGCTTCAGAATGGCTAAGCCGCTTTTCTGACCCTTGCAGATATTGGATGAGGTGGAAAAAAGACGAGGCATCTCTCCTGCCCTGGTTCAACCACTCATGAGAAGTGTCATGGAAGCTCCTTTCCCAGCCCTGGGCAAAACCATCCTTGTCAAGAACTTCCTGCCAGGTTCAGGAACTGAGGTAAGTTGCCAGACTCCTTCCTTCTCCCTGGGGGGAGGCAGTGGCCCAGACAGCCAAGTCTCCGTGCTCAGAGGGGCTGCCTTTCAGTGAGCAGTCCAATTCCATGGTGTCCTCTCCCCGCCCCTCGGGCTGGCCCAGATCACTCATGTGAGTTCTACCTTCAATCCATCCAGGCTAGGACTCTGCCCAAGGCGGCAAGCCCAAGAACTATGCTATGGCAGCTGGGGTGTTCCTTTGCATGATGTTGGCCTCAGGTTAGGGATCTGCACTAAACGTCCTTAGTTTCTTTTAATAGCCCATTTTCATTCATATATTGTATTGAAACCTATTTACATTTCAAGTCTGTATCGCCTCTATAACTTTATTTTTTGTTTTTGTTTTTGAGACCAAGTCTTGCACTATTGCCCAGGCTGGAGTGCAGTGGTGTAATCTCAGCTCACTGCAACCTCCGCCTCCCAGGTTCAAGCTATTCTCCTGCCTCAGCTTCCCAAGTAGCTGGGACTACAGGTGCCTGCCACCACACCTGGCTAATTTTTGTATTTTTAGTAGAGACGGGATTTCACCATGTTGGCCAGGATGGTCTCAAACTCCTGACCTCGTGATCCGCCCGCCTCAGCCTCCCAAAGTGCTGGGATTACAGGCATGAGCCACTGTGCCCAGCCTGGGCTGGGATTTTATGAAACAGTTTGTTTTCATCCGTCCCATCCCCTTTGCATGGCTTGGTGGACATCAGAAGAAGGACCCCATTTAGCCTTGAGTCTTCAGTTTCAGAGACCCTCAGCAAACCAGATCACCTCTGGAAACAAAGGAGGGAGGAGAATAGGCCTGGAACACTCTGGAACAACCTAGTTTCCCAGCAGAGAGAACAGCAGTCTCTCTGTTGCCAGAGAACCTGAAAACATCCCATACCAGATGCAGTGGCTTGGCCATGGGGATGTAGCAGGGAGGTTACCAGAGGGGAAGCCTCACCGTGGGGGCAGCACCAGGCAGGGGCAATGCTAAGAGTGAAATCCACTCTCCACTCACTGGAAAGGTGGCAGCTATTTAAAGAGAAAAAAATATGAGATGGGTACCAACTTGAGGGAATTCAGGAACACTTCAACAAGTGCAGAAGAAGAAGATATATACACAGGCTGGGCACACGGTGGCTCACGCCTATAATCCCAGCATGCCTGTAATCCCTTCTTTTGGGAGGCAGGTGGATCACTTGGAGTCAGGAGTTCGAGACGAGCCTGGCCAACATGGTGGAACCCTGTCTCTACTAACAATACAAAAATTAGCTGGGCATGGTGGCGGGCACCTATAATCTCAGCTACTTGGGAGGCTGAGGCAGGAGAATTGCTCGAAGCTGGGAGGCAGAGGCTGCAATAAGCCAAGACTGCACCACTGCACTCCAGCCTGGGCAACAGAGTAAGACTCCATCTCAAAAAAAAGAAGATACAGACACAAAGCACAAAAGCTGAAAGCACACATCATCAGAAATGGAGTGGGATGGAGTCAGGATTACCTAAAAAACACCTTCTTGAGGTGGCAGCAAGTCTCCGAAGTGCTGCTCAGGCCTGCTGGGCGTTCCGTGCTAGCCTGGGATTTCCACCTAGCAGGTACCAGTTCCTCAAGAGACAGAGATGCTCTCCGCTGGACTCTCAGGGACAGAACGGTTTTCAAAAGTCCTATAAACTCTCCATGGCGAGTGCGGATATGCTGTTGCCAGGGAGAGGCCCCCAACCATTTGGGGCCAAAAACCATTGATTTTGCCATCCTGTCTCATCCCCTTCGTCCACACCGTCCTCAGTCTCATAGCTGAATGTGAGATGCTTGCTTCCCTACCAAAGCTACCTCCTTCCCCAGTCTTCTGGCATCTTTCTTTTCCCCCAATCCTTTCGTTTTGCTTTTTTTCTTTCCCTTTTCCCCCGCCAGTGGGTCACCCCTGATGAGGACCTCAGAGCCCCGTGACTGTGACGCCCGTGAGAGGCCTGGCTGCGTAGCTGGGCCCCTCCTTCATGGCTGCTCCTGTTCCCTGGCAGGTGATCGAACTGTGCCGCCCGCTGGACTCCCGGCTCGAGCACGTGGACTTTGAGTCTCTCTTCTCCTCCCTCAGCGTCCGCCACCTGGTCTGTGTGTTTGCCTCCCTGCTTCTGGAGAGGAGGGTCATCTTCATCGCAGACAAGCTCAGGTACCCGCCTTGGCTACTTCGCTAAAGCGTTTGAATGACAGTCACTCTTGGACCCTCTAGTCTGTAGAGCAGGTGACTGCCTAGCATTGAAGAGTAAGCCCTTCTGAGATAAGGATGGAATAGGCCGGCCGGGCGCGGTGGCTCAAGCCTGTAATCCCAGCACTTTGGGAGGCCGAGACGGGTGGATCACGAGGTCAGGAGATCGAGACCATCCTGGCTAACACGGTGAAACCCCGTCTCTACTAAAAAAAATACAAAAAACTAGCCGGGCGATGTGGCGGGCGCCTGTAGTCCCAGCTACTCGGGAGGCTGAGGCAGGAGAATGGCGTGAACCCGGGAGGCGGAGCTTGCAGTGAGCTGAGATCCGGCCACTGCACTCCTGCCTGGGCGACAGAGCGAGACTCCTTCTCAAAAAAAAAAAAAAAAAAAAAGGATGGAATAGGCTGGGCACGGTGACTCATGCCTGTAATCTCAGCACTTTGAGAGGCTGAGATGGATGGATCACTTGAGGCCAGGAGTTTGAGGCCAGCCTGTCCAACATGGTGAAACCCCATCTCTACGAAAAATAGAAAAATTAGCCAGCTGTGGTGGTCTACACCTGTTATCCCAGCTACTTGGGAGGCTAAGGCACAGGAATTGATTGAACCTAGGAGGTGAACATTGTGGTGAGCTGAGATCTCACCACTGCATTCCAGCCTGGGCAACAGAGGGAGACCTTCTCTCCTGCCCCCACAAAAAAAGGATGGCCAGGTACAGTGGCTCACGCCTGTAATCCCAGCACTTTGGGAGGCTGAGGCAGTTGGATCACCTGAGGTCAGGAGTTCAAGACCAGCCTGGCCAACATGGTGAAATCCCGTCTCTACTAAAAATACAAAAATTAGCCAGGCATGGTGGCTCGTGCCTATAATACCAGCTCAGCTACTTGAGAGGCTGAGGCACAAGAATCGCTTGAACCCCAGAGGCAGAGGCTGCAATGAGCTGAGATCACACCATTGCACTCCAGCCTGAGTGACAGAGTGACATTCCATCTCAAAAATAAAAATAAAATAGGCCAGGTGTGGTGACTGATGCCTGTAATCCCAACATTTTGGGAGGCCAAGGCAGGCAGATCACTTGAGGTCAGGGGTTCGAGACCAGCCTGGCCAACATGGTGAAACTCCGTCTCTACTAAAAATACAAAAATTAGCCGCACATGGTGGTGGGTGCCTGTAGTCCCAGCTACTCAAGAGGCTGAGACAAGAGAATCGCTTGGACCCGGGAGGCAGAGATTGCAGTGAGCCAAGATCATGCCATTGCACTCCAGCCTGGAGACAGAGCAAGACTCCGTCTCAAAAAATAAAAAGTAAGATAAAATAAAGGATGGAATCAGTTGGCAGCTCAGACTGGAGATCTGGGAGGCATACCGTTTTGCATTGCTGTGTGCGACTTCCCTGGCATTGGTGGGCTTTCCACTCATTCTGCCATGTGTCAGACACTCCACTATGTGTAGGAAAACAGAGAAAAGACACAACTGGCATGGTGGCTCACGCCTGTAATCACTGCACTTTAGGAGGCTGACGTGGTAGGACGCTTGAGTGAAGTAGTTTGAGACCAGCCTGGGCAACACAGTAAGATCCCCATCTCTACAAAAAATGTAAAAAAAAAAAAAAGAAAATTAGCCAGGTATGGTGGCTCGAGCCTGCAGTCCCTGCTACTAGGGAGGCTGAGGTAGGAAGATCACTTGAGCCCAGAAGTTCAAGGCTGCAGTGATCTATGATCATGCCACTGCACTCCAACCTGGGCAACAGAACAAGACCTTGTCTCAAAAAAAAAAAAAAGAAAAGAAAAAAAACCCACAGACTTGTCTCAGTGCAGTGGGGTAACAGAGACATAAGCCGACTATCCAGGACCCCATTAGAGGCAGGTGGAGGCAGTGAGTTCTGGAGACCGAGGGAGGGCACTCACTCCCAGGGAGGTGAGTTCTGAGGGCCAACACTCAGAACAAGTAGTCAGCACATTGCAGGCAAAAGGAGCCATCCTACAGAGATACGGGGACAGGTGAGGCCTAGCTGTCACCTTCAGGACTGCAAAGTAGGCTGGGCGCAGTGGCTCATGAGTATAATCCCAGCACTTTGGGAAGCTGAGGCGGGTGGATCATTTGAGGTCAGAAGTTCAAGACCAGCCTGACCAACATGGTGAAACCCCGTCTCTACTAAAACTACCAAAAAATTCAGTTTGGCATGGTGGCGCACGCCTGTAATCCCAGCTGCCTGGGAGGCTTGAAGAGGAATCGCTTGAAGCCAGGAGATGGAGGTTGCAGTGAGCCAAGATCACACCATTGCACTCCAGCCTGGGTAACAAGAGCGAAACTAAAAAAAAAGAGAGAGAGAGAAAGAGAAAGAAAAATAACTGCAAAGTAGTTCACTAGGGCTGGCGCAGAGAGAGGAAGGTGGGGGAGGGAGATGAGCCAGCAGTGGTGGACAGAAGCCAGCTCACAGAAGGCTGCAGGGCCATGCTCGAGAGGACAGACCGTCCTGAGGGCATCCCTTCCTCACCGTTAAAGCGAATGCCCTCCCATCACACACACAGACTCAGTGCCCCATAGGAGGCCACCCCCATCCCAGTGGGCACATTCAGTGATTTGCTAAGGCCATGTCACAAATCAAAGAAGATCCGGAAGGAAATGCAGACAAGGACTTGGGTTCGTTCTAAGCTTCTAAAAAGAGAATTCCTTGCATTTTTGAAATACTGAATCAGAGCCTTCTTTGCTTTGGAACTGGGGGCACAGAAGCGTGAGGGGTGGCTGCAGCCCCAGAAAGGGCCGAGATGCGGGGCCAGCCAACCAGGTGGTGCAGATGAGGCCACCTGAGAAGTACATCTGGAAAGAAGCAGTGCCAAAACAAAAAAAACCTGAAGCACTGTGGTTTGGAGAGGAAATCTGACTCTGACCTATGGAAAACAAAAGGGAAGAAAAAAAGGCATAGAAGAATGGAAGGGACAAACTCTGTAGATAGGCGGGGCGGGAAGCGACCCCACCCTCTCCCCTCACGCGGCACATCTGGTCACCTTTCTGATGCACCTCTTTGGACAGCAGCCATCTGGCTGTTCCCAGCCTGCTCCCACCCTGTGTTTTAGTTCACTATTCACTTTTAAATGTCAGCGTGATTGTACTCCTGGTGCACTTTTGTCAGCTCTGGAAGCGGGCCCTCTCTGTAAGCCTGCAGCTGGTGCTGGGCGCTGGGGAGCTCTCCAAACTCCTGGGCACTGGGGAATTCAGCCGAGGGAGTTCTCAAGGTTGGAGCCCTGGAAGCCAGGATGAGTAATAACCCTTCAGTGACCAGGATCGGATTTCATCAGCACCATAGTAACTGTCTTTATCCTCTCCATCCCCCACTCCCTCCATCCCCTAGAGGTGGAATTCTCAGGCTTGGATTTGGGGGAGGGGAAAATGATGGATTTCAGAAAGGCCTGGGCTAGAAGTGGAAAGCCAGCCAAGGAAACCCAGCTGGAGTGTTGGTGGTGACAGTCCCCGGGGAACGTGCCTGCGGGGTGAGGATGTTAGATTTGGGGAGGGCCCACCCTGAGAAGATGTCTCGGAAGGGCACCGCTGGAGAGGAGCCGTGGGCCCCCTTCACACACCCCAGCCTCCCCCAGACTCTCTCCAGGGGGAAGAAAACAAAGTATCATGGGTTTTTCTGTTAAAAGTACAGTGAGACACCACTGCACTCCAGTCCTGGTGACAGAGCAAGACTCTGTCTCTAAAAATTAAGAAGAAAAAAAAAAACAACTTAAAAACAAAGTGCAGGGAGAGAAAAGGGGGGAACAGAAAAGGGAAGGGGCCTTGTCAGAGACAAACACATCCCCAAAGGGCAATGCAGGGGGACATGTCAGAAGGCTCGGGACACAAAGAAACCTGGAAATGCCAGCCAGTCTCAGTGGCTCACACCTGTAATCCCAGCACTTTGGGAGGCTGAGGCGAGCAGATCACCTGAGGTCAGGAGTTCAAGACTAGCCTGGCCAACATGGCGAAACCCTGTCTCTCCTAAAAATACAAAAATTAGCTGGTCGTCGTGGCACACGCCTATAATCCCAGCTACTCGGGAGGCTGAGGCAGAAGAATCACTTGAACCTGGGAGGCAGAGGTTGTGGTGAGCCTAGATCACGCCATCGCACTCCCGCCTGGGCGACAGAGCGAGACTGTCTAAAAAAAGAAAGAAAGAAAGAAACCTGGAAATGCCTGCCCCACATCTGGGAGAGGACTTGACGCCTCTGCCTTTTTGCCGGACAGATTTCTGTGTGGACAGGTTGGACGCTGGGCCAGCCCCACAGAGCTCCTGTCACGAGAGACAGACAAAAATAAGCAAAGCCCAGCGGCCGAGAGTGGACCCCGCCTGGATTCCTGGGCCTTGGCTGTTCCCCAGCCACCCTCCCTGCCCTGCTCTGGGGCCCCACGACGGAGGAGACAGTCACCAGTGGGATCCGTAGGAGAGGCATTGGTGTTTCTCTCCAACCTTCCACAGTGCCTGGCATTCTGCCCTTGGAGAGTTCATCTTTTCAAACGGCTCATGCCGTGAGTGGGTCCAGACACCAGCTGTGGCTGCCGCAAGCAGGTCTCCCCACGGGCACGTCGTGCCCATCAGGGGTTTTCTTCTGCAGCAGCTGCCAGATGTCAGGCACTGGGAGGATGGGATTTCTGTGGGAAAAGAGAAGGCAGTGGGAACGTGGATCATTTTGGTGCCCTCCTTGGAGCCAGAGCCGGGCGATGGTACAGTAATGGTGTGCGTGTGTAAGAAAGACTGTTATTGGGTTTTTAGACCCTTTACAGCTTTCAGAGGTACACATCCCTCCCCCATCACTCAGGGAGGTTTCCCAGAGTAGGGAGGACCCCTGGGCATCCTTAGCCATTGGCCCTGGGTTTCCTCATTCGTAAGACGCGGCCCCACGTGGCTCTGACTTTCCGGGACTCCACTGTCTTGTTTTCTCTGAAAGCAGCCCTCGCTTTTCCTGTTACAAATGGCTCCACATGCTCTCCCCACTGCCCAATAAATCATCCTTCCACCCTACACGGGTTCTGTGCAGACCTGAAGAGATGGAAATCTGCATAAAGAAAGGCCTGAAGAGCTCTGAGACAGGAAGAGGGTAGACAAAGCGTGAGCGAAGCTGATGAGGACGACGGCAGCGACCAGGCGTGGAGCGGCCTCTGTGCCAGGTGCCTTCCAAGGGTCTGACCTGCGTCATTTCACGGCCCCCCGCAGCCCTGTCACATGGGTAACTAACAGGTGTGCAGAGGATCCATCATTCTGCTCAAAGAAGCAGGGAGTGGGAGAGCTGCCGGGCTTTGGAGAGGACGGAGGGAAACCATCTGGGCTGCAGGCTCCAGGGATGGGTGAAGAGCAGGGTCTGGGGACCTGTCCGTCTACAGAAATGTATAAGGAAAGCCTCCCTAGCACAGGCCCTCAGGCCCTGCTTCGTGCTCGGCAGTCAGGGGAAGTCTGTGCTTTTCTCCTTAGGGCCCGCCCGGCCTCCCTTACGCCTTTGTCTTTCCAGCAGGGTCCCAGTGAGAGAGGTGTGATCAGGTCACCCCCAAGGCCTCCCCCAGCTTTGAAACTCTCTGACTCCACGGGCCATGTGGAGGAATCCGTATCCACCTCGATCTGTCTGATTTACGGGAAAGTAGCCATAGGGAATTGAAGCGTTATTTGGCCAGGCCATGACAAACAAGGGTTTGGAGACCAATGATTGGCTGCAAGTTGCCTGACCTGGAAAATTCTGGAAAGTCTTTAGGCCAGGCGCAGTTGCTCATGCCTGTCATCCCAGTATTTTGGGAGGCCGAGGCAGGTGGATTTCTCGAGGCCAGGAATTCGAGACCATCCTGGCCAATATGGTGAAACCCCGTCTCTACTGAAAAGACAAAAATAAGCCGGGCGTGGTGGCACACGCCTGTAATCCCAACTACTCGGGAGACTGAGGCAGGAGAATCACTTGAACCTAGGAGGCAGAGGTTACAGTAAGCTGAGATTGCACCACTGCACTCCAACCTGGGCAACAGAGCAAGACTCCATCTCAAAAAAAACAAAGAAAGAAAAAAAATTTTTAAAAAGGCCGGGAGCAGCCAGGCGTGGTGGCTCACGCCTGTAATCCCAGCACTTTGGGAGGCCGAGGCGGGTGGATCACAAGGTCAGGAGATCAAAACCATCATGGCTAACACAGTGAAACCCCATTTCTACTAAAAACACAAAAAATTAGCCGGGTATGGTGGTGCACACTTGTAATCCCAGCTACTTGGGAAGCTGAGGCAGGAGAATCACTTGAACCAGGGAGGTGGAGGTTGCAGCGAGCCGAGATAAAGCCACTGCACTCCAGCCTGGGCAATAGAGTAAGACTCCATCTCAAAAAAAAAGAAAAAAAAAAAGGCTGGGTGCAGTTGCTCATGCCTGTAATCCCAGCACTTTGGGAGGCTGAGGCAGTTGGATCACCTGAGGTCAGGAGTTCAAAACCAGCCTGGCCAACATGGTGAAACCCCATCTCTATTAAAAATACAAAAATTAGCCAGGCATGGTGGCAGGCGCCTGTAATCCCAGCTACTTAGGAGGCTGAGGCAGTAGAATGACTTGAACCTGGGAGGCAGAGGTTGCAGTGAACTGAGATCACACTACTACACTCCAGCCTGGGCAACAAAGTGAGACTCTATCTCAATAAAAAATAAAATAGGCCAGGCGCGGTGGCTCATGCCTGTAATTCCAGCACTTTGGGAGGCCGAGGCAGGTGGATCACAAGGTCAGGAGTTCGAGACCAGCCTGACTAACATGGTGAAACCCCGTCTCCACTGAAAATACAAAAAAAATTAGCCGGGTATAGTGGTGGGTGCCTGTAATCCCAGCTACTTTGGAGGCTGAGGCAGGAGAATCGCTTGAACCCGGGAGGCGGAGGTTGCAGTGAGCCGAGATCATGCCATTGCACTCCAACCTGGGCAATAGAGCAAGACTCTGTCTCAAAAATAAATAAATAAATAAACAAACAAACATTTAAAAAATTAAAAATTTTTTAAAAAGAAAGTCTTAGGCCGGGCGCGGTGGCTCAAGCCTGTAATCCCAGCACTTTGGGAGGCCGAGGCGGGTGGATCACGAGGTCAGGAGATCGAGACTATCCTGGCTAACATGGTGAAACCCCATCTCTACTAAAAAAATACAAAAAACTAGCCGGGCGTGGTGGTGGGCGCCTGTAGTCTCAGCTACTTGGGAGGCTGAGGCGGGAGAATGGCGTGAACCTGGGAGGCGGAGCTTGCAGTAAGCCGAGATCACGCCACTGCACTCCAGCCTGGGAGCACAGTGAGACTCCGTCTCAAAAAAAAAAAAAAAAAAACAAACAAACAAAAAAAAGAAAGTCTTCAGGTTAAGTTACAGCTAGTATCCTCATGACCCAGTACTCCCGGGGCTGCACATGCACTGATACCCAACCCTGCTCCACTCCACTCCTTATTCTCCTGATTTCCAGCTGTAGCCCTTAAGTTAGTAAGGGCACGGAACAGGGCATGAGAACAGGACATGTCACAGACTCAGTGCATGGCCCGGTGACATCCCAGAGGGGACCTTCACCCACTCTAGGTTGGTAGGCACCCCCGCGGCACTCTCCCCCACAAATACAATTTATTCTCTCATCTTCGCTGCTGTGAGTCTCCCACTGCAAGAGGAAGCTTCAGGGAGTTATGGCAAATATTGTATGAGTTATAAAAGGGTTTTAAGTTGAGCCAAAAATCTATCAAGTTTAGAATAACATTTTTGCTCTGTTTTATCTTTAGGGTGGACATTGAGTGTTCTAATGGCTCTGTCAAGCTGGAGTTTGACAGATGGAAAGGAAAGAATGCTGTTTTGATGGCTTGTTCTGTGGTCATGACAACAGATAAATACTTCTCTACACCCTCGCCTTCATTTTCCTGATGATAAACATTTTGTGTTTTACTTTACTAATTTCAGTTCCCCAAAGTTTTGGCTAAACCTATAGACCAGGCTGAATGATAAAGTCAGAGCTGCATATAAACAAATATGTGCAAAAAGTTTTAGAGGGAGGCCGGGCATGGTGGCTCATGCCCATAATCCTAGCACTTTAGGCCAAAGTGGGAGGATTGCTTGAGCCCAGGAGTTTGAGAACAGCTTGGGCAACTTAGCAAGACCCCATCTCTTAAAACAAACAAACAAACAAAAACCTTTATAGCTGACAAAGTTTTCAATATTCAAGAAATTTATGAGCTAGGCATAGTGGCACATGCCTGTAGTCCCAGCTGCTCAGAAGGCTGAGGTGGAAGGATCATGTGAGCCCAGGAGTTTGAGGTTGCAGTGAGCTATGACTGCAGCACTGCCCTCCAGCCGGGGTGGACCTTGTCTTTAAAAAGCAAATTAAAAAATAAAACAAGTAAGAAATTGACTTACATGTTTGTAGTGCATTAAACCATAAGCTAAATGATAGACTACTGGCTAGTGATAAGTAGTACTAGGTAGGCAAATCTTGACACATACAGGAATTTGAACCTTGTCTTTGACATATAGGTAACTACACAAATAAGTTCACATGTAGCTGTGCACTTTCATCCTCTTATCTGTTTGGTTTGGTTCATTTTTAAGAAGTTTACACAAGCTTAAATGAGAATCCCATGTCCTCTCTAGAATTGGTTGCATCCAACATTTGCCATCCCAAGAGGTTGGGCTTCTCACCACACCCTCTCCAGGGAGACGAGTTTGCCCAAGGCCTGGCTGAAAGTGTTCAAAGCTGCCATCTTGCTGCTCTGGCATCCATAAGATACTTCAGACGTCTAGCTAGTCCTCAGCGTGGTTGACAGAGTCTTAGGGATAAGTACATTTAGTTCAGCAAAGTCCTATGAAAAATAACAATTTTAGGCAGGTGCAGTGGCTTATGCCTGTAACCCCAGCACTTTGGGAGGCCGAGACAGATGGATCACCTGAGGTCGGGAGTTTGAGACCAGCCTGGCCAACATGGTGAAACCCCATCTCTACTAAAAATACAAAAAGTAGCTGGGGGGGATGGCAGGCGCCTGTAATCCCAGCTACTCAGGAGGCTGAGGCAGGAGAATCACTTGAACCCAGGAGGTGGAGGCTGCAGTGAGCCAAGATGGTGCCACTGTACTGCAGCTTGGGCAACAGAGCCAGACTCCATTTCAAAAAAAAAAATACAATTTTAATAGTATAATTGTTCAGCCTGATTAAATGTTAAGAATTAACTACCTGTTTTTGGATATGAACACCAACAAGGTACCAAGGAGCAAGATTTAGAGTTTAGCATAGCCGCAAATGCTGTTGTCTTCTAATCCAGACCCATCGCTAACATATGCTGGGGCTGGAAGCTTACTCCAGTTCTTCTCTTGGAGTCAAATCCCTCCCAGACTGTACTGGCTTTGAAACGCTGGCATCTTCACCTTTTGGGTGCACTGCAGCCGCTGGAAACCTCTCAGACAGGTTTCTCTGATTTTTTTTTTTTTTTTTTCCTGAGACGGAGTTTTACTCTATTTCCCAGGCTGGAGTACAGTGGCATGATCTCGGCTCACTGCAGCCTCCACCTCCCGGGTTCAAGTGATTCTCCTGCCTCATCCTCCCAAGCAGCTGGGACTACAGGCACGTGCCACCACAGCTGGCTAATTTTTCTGTATTTTTAGTAGAGACGGGGTTTCACCATGTTGGCCAGGCTGGTCTCAAATTCTTGACCTCAAGTGATCTGCCTGCCTCAGCCTCCCACAGTGTTGGGATTATAGGCATGAGCCACTACACATGGCCTTCTCTATGAATTTCTTAGTGAGTGTCACCATCATTATTTTGTTCTGTCTTGGCGAAGGAGCCCTAGAATTACCTTCCCGTGACGCCCTTCGTTCTTTTGATGGCCTCAACAAAAGCTCCTATTTCCAGCTCCTGGCCTTTGCTCTCTCTTCTGCGTTCATCATTTGTAGATGTTAAAGTTGAAAGGACAGCCAGGTGCGGTTGCTCACACCTGTAATCCCAGCACTTTGGGAAGCCGAGGCAGGTGGATCACCTGAGGTCAGGAGTTTGAGACCAGCCTGACCAACGTGGTGAAACCCCATCTTTACTAAAAAATACAAAATTTAGCTGGACGTGGTGGGATATGGCTGTAATCCCAGCTCCTCAGGAGGCTGAGACAGGAGAATCACTTGAACCCGGGAGGCAGAGGTTGCAGTGAGCCGAGACCACACCATTGCACTCTAGCCTGGGCAACAAGAATGAAACTCCATCTCAAAAAGTAAGAAATGAAAAAAAGCTGGAAGGACATCAGCAATGATCTAGCGATGATCTAGTCTACTTTAGTTATTTCACAGGTGAAGAATCTGAGGCCTGGAGCCTTTAAGGGCTTTACCTGAGATCACACAGAGAGTAACAGAACTAGTTGTCTTGAAGCCCAGCTCGTGTTCGTTTTCATCTGTGTGGCACACGGCCTCAGGGTTTGCAAGTAGAGTGATGGAAACCAGGCAGCCACTCCTGGTAGGTTTCACCAGGCACCAGACCACACCTGAGTTTACCTTTCACTCATGTTCTCGGGAGTGGTGCATTAACAGGAGAGCTACTTTGCTTGGGATAGTAAAGGGTAGTCATTGAATCAGCCTTCCAGTTCCAGGGGTGTTCCTCTAATTCCGGAAACTCATTTACTTTTCTGGTAGCATCTTAGAGGAAGCTCTGTGCTGGATCCTTACTGGTTCATAGAGAGTTGGAAGCCAGCTGAGCATAGGAACACCAAGTATGGAGCAGAGGCCTGGTAGCAACCAGAACTAAAGAGTCGGCTCCGGGAAAACTTTCGCATTCCTTACAAGTGCGTCCTGATGTTCTGGAATACTGCTCCAACCCTCAGGAACCACCACCCAACAGCAAACCATCCTTGGACCCAACCCTTCTCACCCATGCCCAACTTTTAGCCCTGCGGCCCAGCCAACCTCCCACTGGGGCCTTCTCTTCCCTGCCCCACTTCTGTACAATTGATCACAGCTGTGAGTGCTGGCGTTTCTTTCCTCCACACCACTGTAATGCAAACCAGCTGCGAGCGAGGACTCTCTATGACTTCCTTCAGAAACACTGCCTCTCCTCCAGCCCCTCCACCTCCACGCTCTGCAGCAAGCCCTCTTGACCAGTCATCCCTAGCATCCCCAGAACCACTGCCTATTGGCATGTTCCTAAGAGACCACCAGTCCCAGCAGTGCCCACCTCCCATTCCTCTCCTTGAGGGCTCCTCTGGCCTTCACAAGTCGGGGAACAAAACTTTATTACCACTTGCATCAGGGATTGAGAAAAACAAGCTCCATTCAAAATAATCCTTTCCTGCTCTATCATTTATTTTGAGGAAAGGGCTGCCACTCATGTAATTATTTGCAGAATTTGACCTTTTAATGTTTAGGGGCAGAATTATTTTTAGAATATTGGTGTGGGCCAGGTGTGGTGGCTCACGCCTGTAAATCCCAGCACTTTGGGAGGCCAAGGTGGGCGGATCGTGAGGTCAAGAGTTCGAGACAAGCCAGACCAACATGGTGAAACCCCGTCTCTACTAAGAATACAAAAATTAACCAGGCGTGGTGGCACATGCCTGTAATCCCAGCAACTCGGGAGGCTGAGGCAGGAGAATCACTTGAACCAGGGAGGCAGAGGTTGCAGTGAGCCAAGATTGCACCATTGCACTCCAGCCTGGGTGCCAGAGCAAGACTCCATCTCAAAAAAAAAAAAAAAAGAAAAAAAAAAATTAACCAGGCATTGGTGGCACATGCTTGTAATCCCAGCTACTTGGGAGACTGAGGCAGGAGAATCACTTGAAACCAGGAGGCGGAGGTTGCAATGAGCTGAGATCATGCCACTGCACTCCAGTCTGGGCGACAGAGTGAGACTCCATCTAAAAAAAAAAAAAAAAAAAAAAGGTGATGTGGGCTAGAGAGCAAGAGGAGTGAGACCCCTTCACCTGCCTGCTTGTTGCCATATTGTCTCCAGCACCCTGTGCTCCATGGGCTCCAGCTAACGAGGTATTCATGATGACCAGGTACAGAAACGTTCACTGCAGCCACAACAATGGGATCAGACTACTCAAAACAAACTTGCTACAGGAGATAGTCAACAAACAGCGGCAGCTTCTCCCACGCGGCCAGCTGGTTCCCCAGCCAGTCGTCATCATATGTTGCATCAAGCCTGAACACTGCTGTCCTGGAGCCCCATGCATCCAGTTCACTGAGTGAACTTTGACTTTCTTTCTGTCATGTGTCTCCACCAGCCTCTGCATCTAGCAGCAGCATTGCTGGTCATCTTTCCTGACCTTGCTCCCACGACCTTCTCCTCCAGACGGTTCACACTCGCTGCAGCTGAACCAGGGCCTCCGGGTGTCCCAGGCCCCAGGGGCCTCTCTGTCACTGCAGGCAACACAGGGCTTTAAGAGTCCCAAATGGCTGTACAGCAAGGAGAAAGGAGCAGCCCTTCCTCCTCCTAGGAATGAGACCACAAGGAAGTAAAAATGCAGGTAGCCAGCCAGGCACAGTGGCTCACACCTGTAATCCCAGCACTTTGGGAGGCCGAGGCAGGCAGATCACAAGGTCAAGAAATTGAGACCATCCTGGCCAACATAGTGAAACCCTGTCTCTACTAAAAATACAAAAAATTAGCCAGGCATGGTGGTGCGCATCTGTAGTCCCAGCTGCTCGGGAGGCTGAGGCAGGAGAATCGCTCGAACCTGGGAGGCAGAGGTTATAATGGGCTGAGATCGTGCCACCGCACTCCAGCCTGGCAACAGAGTGAGACACTGTCTCAAAAAAAAAAAAAAAAAAAAGCAGGTAGCCTTTTCTTTGAGTTGGGAAAAAACATTAAAAACATGTTTTGTTTTGTTTTTCTATTGCAATGATTGAAAAAAACAACACACATAGGCTATCCTCACTGTGCCTCCTTTTTATATACGTGTAATTTTTTTGTTTTAGAAATGGGGATCTAACTGTGTTGCCCAGGCTGGACTTGAACTCCAGGGCTCAAGAGATCCTCCCACCTCAGCCTCTGGGATTCAGTAGCTGGGACTACAGGCACATGCCACTGTGCCTGGATCATAGGGTGCGTCCTAATGCCTGCATTCCTCTGAGAAGAAATCCTGCCTCCTCCAGTCGCCAGGACCCTTCTCTCCCTACTCTGCCCCATCCTACATTCAGAGGTTACTTTAGCCTCATTTAGCCTCACTCTTCCTACCTTAAAAATCCAAAAGAAACTGAATTCAATCCCCAAGATCTCTTCCAGGTCTAAAATTCTGTCATTCTGTAACTGTGAAGTCAAAAGTGCTTGAACCACAACTCTGAAAGGAATCTTAAACACAAATACTGTGTTTTTTTCTTCTCCTTTAAGGGACTAAAGTGAGAGCTTCAAAGACTAGGGAAATGGACCATGGATCTTGTCATGAACCACTTTGTTTCCAAGTCACATTTAGGCACTTTGACAAACGTGCTATAAAAAGAGTCTGGTGTCATGCAAAATACTTTCATGCAGGGATCTCCTTCTTAAGGTCTCTTTTATTTTTCTGGGGTGGAGTCTCACTCTGTTGCCCACACTGGAGTGCAGTGGCGTGATGGTGATCTTGACTCACAACAACCTGTGCCTCTTGGGTTCAAGCGATTCTCCTGCCTCAGCCTCCCTCTCTAGTAGCTGGGACTGCAGGCGCCCGCCACCTCATCTGGCTAACTTTTTTGTATTTTCAGTAGAGACAGGGTTTTACCATGTTGGCCAGGCTGGTCTCGAACTCCTAACCTCAGGTGATCCACCCGCCTCAGCTTCCCAAAGTGCTAGGATTACAGGCGTGAGCCACTGTGCCCACCCCCACTCCCAATCTTCTAGTCCAAATAATTGACTTCAAGCCTTTTTCATTGCAGCCCACAATGAGAAGTACATTTTACAATCAGACCCAGGGTATGTCCTTCCACCTGCCCCCGCCACAGACACACAGATAGTTGTTTTTGTTTTTGTTTTTTTTCCTTTGAGATAGAGTTTCATTCTTGTTGCCCAGGCTGGAGTACAATGGCATGTTCTTGGCTCACCGCAACCTCCATCTCCTGGGTTCAAGTGATTCTCCTGCCTCAGCCTCCCCAGTAGCTGGGATTACAGGCACATGCCACCATGCCTGGCTCTTTTTATTTTATTTATTTATTTATTTATTTATTTATTTATTTATTGTATTTTTAGTAGAGATGGGGTTTCTCCATGTTGGTCAGGCTGGCCTCGAACTCCCAACCTCAAGTGATCCACCCGCCTCAGACTCCCAGAGTGCTGGGATTACAGCGTGAGCCACCACGCCTGGCCGACACACAGATAGTTATTTACAGCTAGGAAACATGCAGCACACTCTCTTATTTTCTATTCTATTTGTTGTTGTTGTTGTTCTTGTTTTTAATGCTGACTGCAACCTCTAAAATGATTTCAAGACCCACTAATGGGCTGCAACTATAGTCTGAAAAATCTTGCTCCAGAAACAACTACCTTCATTTGTATGTTAATGTTCTGATTTTCTAAGTCCTGACTTTACAACCATATGACACAAGCATAGCAACTTTGTAGTCTGGCTCCACACATCAACATAGATTCGTCCTAAAATTAAAAAAAAAAAAATTTAGAGCAAAGTGAATTCAGCACATTCAGTGGTTTATAGATCAAGGAACTAAAACACAAATGGTAAGGAATTAACCAAAAGTATTAACATTCTTGAATATTTGAGAGGAAGTGATGCCTTAGGAAAAGGTATCTCTGCTTTGACAGAAGATGTAGATCTAGATCCTTCAAAAGACGTAGAAGTTGGCCGGATGTGGTGGCTCACGCCTGTAATCCCAGCACTTTGGGAAGCCAAAGTGAGCAGATCACCTGAGGTCAGGAGTTTGAGACCAGCCTGACAAACATGGTGAAACCCTCTCTCTACCAAAAATACAAAAATTAGCCAGGCATGGTGGCGTGCGCCTGTTTATCTCAGCTACACAGGAGGATGAGGCAGGAGAATCACTTGAACACGGGAGGCAGAGGTTGCGGTAAGCTGAGACCATGCCAGCCTGGCCAACAGAGTGAAATTCTGTCTCAAAAAAAAAGAAAGACGTAGAAGTCACTTCACCTTAAGCTCTGGCTAGATTATTGATGTTACTCTCCTTAATATAAGTCCTAACTTCATTACTCTCTCACTCTTTTTATTTTTTCTTGGTATCTTCCAAATGCAATGTCTTACTCTTACTCAGCTAATAAACAAGACATATAGGGATAAGAATGAAATCTTGGGATAGCGTTTTTCTCATCTTGGGAGTGATCATTTGAAAGAAAAGATAAGGACGGAATATCAGTGCCATGCGTGGATGCCATGCTGCTAAGAGGTGTTTCACAACGCCAGTGAGTATCAGGAGAACGACTATTTGCAAAGACGGGGAACAGGAAGGTTAAGAGACTTAGGGTGACAAATGAACAAGATTCAATAGCACCATTATTAGTCCAGGGACCCCCAAACTGGGGAATGGAAAAGAAGGCTATGTGTACATATATTTTTAAATTTTAATTATTTTCAATTGTCATATAAAAATGGCATATATTTATCATGTGCGACAATGATGATTTTATTGTTGTTGTTGAGACAGGGTCTCCCTCTGTCATCCATGCTGCTATGCAGGGACATGATCACAGCTCACTGCAGCCTCGACCTTCCAGGTTCAAGTAACCTTCCCACTTCAGCTTCCTGAGTAGCTGGGACCACATGTCACCACCACAGGCTATTTTTTTTTTTTTTTTTTTTGTAGAAACAGGGCCCCACCATGTTGCCCAGGTTGGTCTCAATCTCCTGGGCTCAACTGGAGCATGATATTTTAATACATACATTTATATTGTTGTTGTTGTTGTTGTTTTTGTTTTGTTTTGTTTTGAGACGGAGTCTCACTCTGTTGCCCAGGCTGGAGTATAGTGGTGCGATCTTGGCTCACTGCAACCTCCTCCTCCCAGGTTCAAGCAATTCTCCCGCCTCAGCTTCTCAAGTAACTGGGATTATAGTCACGTGCCACCATGCGCAGCTAATTTCTTTATTTTGAGTAGAGATGAGGTTTCACCACGTTGGCCACACTGATTTCGAACTCCTGACCTCAGATGATCCAACTGCCTTGGTCTCTCAAAGTGCTGGGATTACAGGCACGAGCCACTGCGCCCAGTCTGATGTTTTGAAATATGTTTACTTTGTGGAGTGGCTAAATTGAGCTAATTAACATATGTATTACTTCACATACTTATTTTTTGTGATAAGAAAACTTAAAATCTACTCTCAGCAATTTTCTACGATACATTGTTATTAACTATAATTCCCATGTTGTACAATAGATCTCTTTAACTTATTCATTCTATATATGAGCTAATGTATATTTTAAGGATATTTCAGGGGGTGTTAGATCCAAGAGAAACTCACTTGGAAGCAAGGTGATCTTTGTTTTTAACTCTTTCTTCTTTTAGAGACAGACTGTCACCCAGGCTGCAGTGCAGTGACACGATCATAGCTCACTGCAACCTTGAACTCCAGGGCTCCAGCGATCCTCCCATGTCAGCCTCCTGAGTAGCTAGAACTGCAGGCATGTGCCACCACACTGTGCTAATTTTTAAATTTTTTGTAGGCAAGGGGTCTCACTATGTTGCCCAGTCTGGCCTCAGACTCCCAGCCTCAAGCAATCCTCCTACCTCAGCCTCCCAAAGTGCTGGGATTACAGATGTGAGCCACCACAGCTGGCTTGCTTTTGTTGTTGTTGTTGTTGAGACAGAGTTTCATTCTTGTTGCCCAGGCTGGAGTGCAATGGCACGATCTTGGCTCACTGCAGCCTCCACCTCCCAGGTTCAAACGATTCTCCTGCCTCAGCCTCCCAAATAGCTGAGATTACAGGCATGCACCACCACGCCCGGCCAATTTTTGTATTTTTAGTAGAGGCGGAGTTTTGCCATGTTAACCAGGCTGGTCTCAAACTCCTGACCTCAGGTGATCTGCCCACCTCAGCCTCCCAGTGTTCTGGGATTACAGGTGTGATAGGTGTGATCTGGGCTGCCTTTTTTTTTTTTTTTGTAGTAAAATATACATAACATAAATTTACCATATACATAACATAATTTACCATTTTAATCATTTTAAATATACACTTCAGTGGCATTAAGTATATTCACAATATTTACAACCATCACCACTACCCATTTTCAGACCTTTTTCATTGTCCCAAACTGAAACTCTGTAGCCACTATGCAATAACTCCCCATTCTCTCTTCCCCTTAGCCCTTAGACATTTGTCTCCTTCCCGTTTCCATGAATTTGTTAGTCTAAGCACTAAGCAATAGGTATGGAATCATACAGTATTTGTCTTTTTCTGTCTAGCTCAGTTCACTTGCTAGCAATTATCTTATTTATTATTTTTATGATTTGTGATGTTATTATAGAGACAGGGTCTCGCTATGTTGCCCAGGCTGGTCTCAAACTCCTGGGCTCAAGTGATCCTCCAGCCTCCCAAAGTGCTAGGTGGGATTACTGGCACAGTCAGCCACTAATATCTTTGTTTCTTTTTTGGAGACTGAGTCTCACTCTGTCACCCAGGCTTGGGTACAGTGGCATGATCTCAGTTCACTGCAACCTCCACCTCCCAGGCTCAAGCAATTCTCCTGCCTCAGCCTGCTCAGTAGCTGGGACTACAGGCACCCACCACCATGCCCGGCTAATTTTTGTATTTTTAGTAGAGATGGGGTTCCACCCTGTTGGCCAAGATGGTCTCAAACTCCTGACCTGCCAATATCTTTTAATTCACATATTTTCCCCTCAAGTAAGCCAGAGCTAATTGGTTCTTTTTTTAATGGCTCAGGAAACTTTTAGGACAATGAGATTAGAGGTGCCTGATGTCAGGGGTGTCTGCATAGATCCATCTAGGCAAAACTCAGCTTCCTTGCAACTTTACCTAAGCAAAGCCTAGGTCAGAACTTGGGCAAATGTTCAGAAGGCTAACGTTAAGCAGGCTTTCTAACAAATGCAGTGCTGGCTATAGGCCCCACACCTGAGGAGGATGTAGTACACTCATGGTAGAACCACTGGGCCCTCACTTTTATTCTTACAAGTACTTCTAACAAGCGTCTAAGGTGTTTGTTTGTTTGTTTGTTTTTGAGATGGAGTCTCGCTCTATCACCCAGGTGCTGGAGTGCAGTGGTGCGATCTCAGCTCACCACAACCTCTGCCTCCTGGGTTCAAGCCATTCTGCTGCCTCAGCCTCCCGAGTAGTTGGGATAACAGGCGCCCGCCACCACGCCCAGCTAATGTTTGTATTTTTAGTAGAGACGGGGTTTCACCGTGTTGACCAGGCTGGTCTTGAACTCCTGACCTCGTGATCCATCCATGTCGGCCTCCCAAAGTGCTGGGATTACAGGCATGAGCCATAGCGCCCAGCCGCGTCTAAGGTTTCTAATCCTATCGTATTGTAGAAATCGTATAATAGAATGAGAGGAGAGAGGAGCTGCTGCAGCAGGCTCAGCAGCAGTAAGAGATGATTGCAAGGAAGAAGAGAGGAAGTCAACTCCCACTCGCCTTGGAAGGCCATCAGTCATCACTGTCTTACAGCATAATAGAGTTGATAATTCAACATGATAACCCTGCAGAATCCATTCCTTCATTCAACAGACTTGAGCTTGAATTCAGGCACTGTTGCGGAGAGATCAATAATGCTCAGTGCCTGCCAATTAAAAAAAAAAAAAAAAAAAAAGGCTACATTGCGACCATTACTCTTTTTCTTGCTTGCTTTGTTTTATTTTTTGTTTTTTGTGTTTTTTTGAGACACACTCTTGCTAGGTTGACCAGGCTGGAGTGCAGTGGCATGATCCGATCACTGCTCACTGCAGTTTGGACCTCCTGGGCTCAAGAACCTCCCACCTCAGCCTCCAGTAGCTGGGATTAGAGGTGTGTACCACCACACCAGGCTAACTTTTTCACACTTTATTATTTTTTATTTTCCCCATCTAATGACCCATCAGACATCAGGCTAATTTTTACATTTTTTGTAGAGACGGGGGTCTTTTTATGTTGCTCAGGCTGGTCTTGAACTCCGGGCCTCAAGTGATCCTCCCTTAGCCTCCCAAAGTGCTGGGATTACAGACCTGAGTTACGAAGGCAGGCCTGACCATTTTTCTTTATTCTTTTTTTGTTTCTTCCATAACCACAATGCCATTATCACTGTTAATAAACTTTTCTCTTTTTTTTGGAGACAGTCTCACTCTGTCGCCCAGGCTGGAGTGCAAGCTACAATCTCAGCTCACTGCAACCTCTGCCTCCCGGGTTTAAGCGATTCTCCTGCCTCAGCCTCCCAAGTAGCTGAGATTACAGGCACCCACCACCACGCCCGGCTAATTTTTGTATTTTTAGTAGAGATGGGGTTTCACCATGTTGGCCAGACTGGTCTTGAACTCCTGACCTCAGGTGATCCACTCACCTCGGCCTCCCAAAATGCTGGGATTACAGACGTGAGCCACTGCACCCAGCCTGACCATTTTTCTTGAAGGGAAACTACCAGTATTTCTCCCAAAGGTTTTTTTGTTGTTGTTGTTTTTGTTTTTGAGACAGGGCCTCACTCTGTCACCCAGGCTGGAGTGCAACGGCACAATCTCTGCTCACTGCAACCTCCGCCTCCCAGGTTCAAGCAATTCTCCCACCTCAGCCTCCTGAGTAGCTGGGATTACAGGCGTGCATCACCACGCCCAGCTAAATTTTGTATTTTTTGATAGAGATGAGGTTTCACCATGTTGGCCAGGCTGGTCTTGAACTTCTGACCACCTCAGCCTCCCAAAGTGCGGGGATTACAGGCATCAGTCACTGTGCCTGACCTCTCCCAATGTTACTATGTTATTATTTTTGAAACTTTCAATGCTTAAAATGGTTAGCCCTCAGTCATCTCTTTTTTTTTTTTTTTTGTTTTGTTTTGTTTTGTTTTGAGATGGAGTTTTGCTCTTGTTGCCCAGACTGGAGTGCAATGGCGCAATCTTGCCTCCTGGGTTCAAGCAATTCTTCTGCCTCAGCCTCCTGAGTAGCTAGGGTACACCACACCTGGCTAATTTTTTGTATTTTTAGTGGAGACAGAATTTCACCATGTTAGCCAGACTGGTCTCGAACTCCTGACCTCAGGAGATCCACCCACCTTGGCCTCCCAAAGTACTGGGATTACAGGCGTGAGCCACCGTGCCTGGCAGCCCTCAGTCATCTCTAGCATATCATCCTTGACCAGAATTCTGGGTGAGGCTCAACTGTATATGAGTTTCACCTTTACATGAACCCATTTGGAGCTGACCACTGGCATGTGAGTACGAAAGGAGTTTTCTGTCCTTCTTTTTCCGGATTACACCTAGGTGTTCATGCTCAGCTGAGAGAAGGCTGGGAACAGAACACAGCCAAAGCTACAGTGTTTCGATAGAAAGCATTTTCAGATCTTCAGTAAGAGAATGAGCATTCTTGAGAAAATAGGTTTTCACTGTTTTTGTGTTTTTGTTTTGTTTGGGGAGTGGGCAGGGAGTAGGGGTGGAAAGGAATGTAAATTAAAACCTTACAAGAGTGCAGGCACGGTGGCGCACACCTGTAATCCCAGCACTTCGAGAGGCTGAGGTGGGCAGATCACTTGAAGTCAGGAGTTCAAGTCCAGTCTGACCAACATGGTGAAACCCTATCACTACTAAAAATACAAAAATTAGCCGGGTGTAGTGGCAAGTGCCTGTAGTCCCAGCTACTCGGGAGCCTGAGGTGGGAGAATTGCTTGAACCTGGGAGGCGGAGGTTGCAGTGAGCCCAGATCGCACCACTGCACTCCAGCCTGTGCAACAGAGTGAGACTCCGTCTCAAAAATAATTAAAAATAAAAATAAATAAATAAATAAAAACCTTACAAGAATATAGCTCACACAAAAAAGCTGAGGGCGGGAGGGTGCAGGGCGTGTAGCTCACATGTGAAAACACACTTGTAAAAATTATCCAGGACATTAAACTCGTCCCTGCAGCTGTGCCTCCAAGCCTCTCACACAGGCTGTAAGTGCCTGGTGTGGCCTGTGCTGAGACTGTCCCGTGCTATGCGTGCTATGCCCCATCCACGTGTGTCCTTTCCTAATCATCCTGCCTCTGGGAGGAGCCTTCTCCCCTGGAGGCTTCCCTGGGCCCTCGCTGAGCCGGCCTCTCTCCCTGTTCTCTCCCTGGCTGCAGCACCCTGTCCAAGTGCTGCCACGCAATGGTGGCGCTGATCTACCCCTTCACCTGGCAGCACACCTACATCCCGGTGCTGCCACCCGCCATGGTCGACATCGTGTGCTCGCCAACGCCCTTCCTCATCGGGCTGCTCTCCAGCTCTCTGCCCCTGCTCAGGGAGCTGCCGCTGGAAGAGGTGAGCTCCCACTCGGCCCTGTCCCCCTCCCTGCAGGGTGCGGAGAACAGAGCAGGGTGCTGGCCCTGCAGGCATCATGGAGCAATTCTCAGAGCCAGCAGTGCTGGGGAGCAGGGCGCAGGGGCCACCAGGGCTTTGTCTGGCATGTGTCCTGCCCAGAGGCTGACTCAGTCAGACCCTCAGTGACTGCAAACACTGTTTTCCCTTCCAAATGAAATGCCTGGTATGAGCACCCCTTGAGAAGGTCAGCAACGAACAATTTAGCCAGATGTCGAAACTCTTAAGTCATGAATAGCCCTCTGCTCTCCCCTGCCCTCCCGCCCACTCCCCCACATTGAGGAGCTAGCAAGATCCGGTCCTTTGTCATATCCGTTAAAAATGTTTTTAATCCCCAAGTTCTGGGTGTCCAGTTTAGCATCGAAGCGGGGAAAGTCCTGCTTGGCACTTGTGGAGTTACTTAGCCCCAGCCCCTTCTTCTAAATGGTGTCGACCCTGAGGACTGGGGACCTCCAGCAGTCAGAGAGGGAAGCTTAAATAATGTTGCTCAGCCCTGAAGCGCCAGGAGGAACGCCTGTCCCTGCGTCCTGCAGTTCTGTCTGGGTGCCTAGAAGTGGTTCCTCGAATTGCCCAGATAGTCCTAATGCCCCATTAAACACCACCCACCGGCCTTAGGGCTTTCAGTGCAGGCTTGAGGGCCGCCAGGAGTTCGTCTGGCACCCTGTGCTCCTGCAGGTGGCTCAGTTCATCCCCAGAGGGTGTGAGTGGGAAGGAAGGAGAGGTGGCCCTCCGCTCCTGGGCAGGCCTCTGGGATATGGGATAACTCCTGTGTTTCCAGCTGTTGTTATGGTGACCATCCAGGCCCCTGGCTTCTCCTCCATCATGGCCAGTGGCCTTGGCTGGGGTCTGAGTGAGGGTCGTGCTCTCAGGAGTAGCAGCCCTTGTGTGGCCTTTGCGCCCCAGGCACCTCACTTACCCCACCCTGGTCCTGGCCCAAGTCTCATTCTCACTCTGAGGAGTGAGGGAGGAAGTGCTTTATCCTGAAAGGCTTCAGCAGTGAAAGCCCAAAGCCTAACCGAGTCTCAGGTGGGTTTCTCTCCTCCTCTCCGCTGGAGAGAAATGACACGGTTAAGTGGGCAGCTGGGGGAAGGACAAGGCAGCGGCCCCAGGGTGGGAACCAGGGAGGCCTGTAGTGTCTTTGGCCCACCTCAGTAACCCACACCCTAGAAGGCAGCATGAGAAGCTCTGCCTCAGCCAGTGTGAGCCAGGCGGAGAGTCCAGCCACAGCACACACGTGTCCCAGCCTGCGGTGTCAGTGTTGAAAGCAGGCATTTCAGGAAGGACCCTCCCCAGCCCTGCTATTCATTATCTGTGGCTACTGTGGCAATATCAGGAAACCACACATGGCTCACCCCCAGTCCCGCCCCAGCTGCCTCTCTGCATGCCAAGAAGGAAGAAGGCTACGAGTCCATCCCTATCCCAGAAGCCCTGGTGACAGTGACAGTCCCTCTCCTCTCATCTCATAGGTCCTTGTGGTTGACCTCGTCAACAGCCGGTTCCTCAGACAGGTGAGTGAGGCCAGCAACGGCCTCCTGCTCCCTTTGTGTTCACCTATTTGTTGTTTGGGGCTCAGCTCTCCAGCCTGGGAAAGGCTCTATGGAATTGCAGAGCAGGGTGGCAGAGCTGTGTGACCCAAGGACGGGGCTGGGCTGAGGACAAGCCAGAAGGCAAGGGGCAAAAAGGAAGGGTTTGGACAAAGGATTGCTTTCCATGTGTTCTGACACAAAATGGTTTTCTAACAATTAGAGAAAAAATCTTTGTAATCTTGTAACTATAGGTACCCAGATACTTCATTTTTAAAAATAGCTAGGTGCAGTGGCTCAAGCCTGTAATCCCAGCACTTTGGGAGGCTGAGACAGGTGGATCACCTGAGGTCAGGAGTTTGAGACCAGCCTAATATGGTGAAACCCCATCTCTATTAAAAATACAAAAATTAGCCAGGCGTAGTGGCGAGCACCTGTAGTCCCAGCTACTTTGGAGGCTTAGACAAGAGAATTGCTTGAACCCGGGAGGTGGAGGTTGCAGTGAGCCAAGATTGCACCACTGCACTCCAGCCTGGGCGACAGAGTGAGAACCCATCTCCAAAAAAAAAAAAAAAGATAGGGTCTCACTATGTTGCCCAGGCTGGTCTCAAACTCCTGGCCTCAAGTGATCTTCCCACCTCAGTCTCTTCAGTAGCTGGAGGCGTGCACCACCATGCCCAGCTTCAATATGCATTTAAAGAATATTTGCCCCAGCCTGGTGTCTCACGCCTATAATCCCAGCACCTCCAGAGGCTGAGGCAGGAGGATCACTTGAGCCCAGGAGTTAAAGACCAGCCTGGGACAACATGGTAAGACCCTTGTGTCTACAAAAAAATTTAAAAATTACCCAGGCCTGCTGGTGTGCACCTGTAGTCCTAGCAGCTACTCAAGAGGCTGAGGCAGGAGGATCATTTAAGCCTAGGAGGTCAAGGCTGCAGTGAGCTGAGATTGTGCCACTGTACTCCAGCCTGAGAGACAGAGTGAAACCCTTTCCTGAAGAAAAAAAAAGGAGAGAAAAGGAGACAGGAAAAAAAAATGTATTTGTGTGTGTGTGTGTGTGTGCGTGCGCGCGTGCACACGTGCGCCTTAAAAGGACTGAAAGGAAAACCCACTAAAACATTAATGTGTGTTGTCTTGGGGAGGGAAACTGAAAGGAGACAGATGATGAGTGATTTTTAAATTGTTTTAGTACATTCATATATTTTTGTAATGACCATCAGTTACTTTCACTAGCAGAGAAGATAACACACACGTTTTTTTTTTCTTTTAATCATTTGCCAGAGAGGCCTAACTTCTGTCAGATATAGGAAGAAGTAATTATAGTAATTACAGAAATTTTCTGTGGGCATTCTGATGGATTACTTCCAAGTGTTGCCACATTGCTGAAAAGTTCAGTAGCATTAGTGCTGTTTTTTTATCATTACTTTCACTTCCTCAAGGCCCACAGGGTAGGCCCTTCCCAAGACCCTCCTGCTCTGAGGTGCAGCTCCCAAAGCCAGCCTTGGATCACGCAGGCCGTCTGCCCTGGCCAGAATCCCCCGGTTACCAGAATCCACTGGCTACCCTACAGGATGGGGCAGTGGAAATCATCTATTGAGTATCCTGTCAGTGCCAAGCCCTTTCACAGGGTAATTGTAGTCCATTTTAGCTTCACAACAAGGTACAGATTGATTGGTAGTCCATTTTACAAGTGGGGAAAATGAGGCTCCCGTCGCTTGTAAAAAGTAGGCTCGGCCGGGTGCGGTGGCTCACGCCTGTAATCCCAGCACTTTGGGAGGTCAAGGTGGGCAGATCACCTGAGGTCAGGAGTTTGAGACCAGCCCGGTTAACACGGTGAAACCTCATCTCTACTAAAAATACAAAACATTAGCCAGGTGTGGTGGCACACGCCTGTAGTTCCAGCTACTTGGGAGACTGAGGCAGGAGAATTGCTTGAATCCGGGAGGCAGAGGTTGCAGTGAGCCAAGATCGTGCCACTGCACTCCAGCCTAAGCGACAAGAGTGAAACTCTGTCTCTAAAAAAAAAAAAAAAAAAAAAAAAAGGTAGGCTCAAGATGGAAAGCTCGGACCTCTGGCTTTCAGTTGTATTCCTTCCATGAAACTGGGGACTGAGCCAGGCCTGCCCTGCAGTGACTCCAGTGTGTCCTGCGGCCAGGACACAGCCACCATGCCCATACGCCCACCTGCTACCTCTGCTTTCCAGATGGATGATGAGGACTCCATTCTGCCCCGAAAGCTGCAGGTGGCCCTGGAACACATTCTGGAACAGAGGAACGAGCTGGCTCGTGAGCAGGATGAAGGGCCCCTAGACAGCAGGCACGGTAAGTGTTCGGCCACCTCCCAGTGGGTCTCTCCCTTCCGCTCTGAGGGTCAGGGAACAAAAGGGCAGTGGCCAAGGGCCAAGTAGGAAAATGGGCAAGGGAGACATAAGGAGAGAAACTGGGGCCTCATTCTGTTTATCCGGATTTCACTCCCATGATGAATTGTGGGAAAGGTTTTCCCACCTCCCCCATTTTGGCCCTAAAGTACCTGTTTAAAAGGGGGATGTGGAAATTATCTGGGCATGGTGGCACATGCCTGTGGTCGCAGCTACTCGGGAGGCTGAGGCAGGAGGATCCCTTGAGCCCAGGAGGTTGAGGCTGCAGTGAGCCATACCACTGCACTCCAGCCTGGGCCACAGAGTGAGACCCCATCTCAAAAAATCAAAAATTAAAAACTGTGGCCAGGTGCGGTGGCTCACACCTGTAATCCCAGCACTTTGGGAGGCCAAGGAAGGTGGATCACCTGAAGTCAAGAGTTCGAGACCAGCCTGGCCGACATGGTGAAACCACATCTCTACTGAAAATACAAAAATTAGCTGGCCATAGTGGCAAGCGCCTGTAATCCCAGCTACCCGGGAGTCCGAGGCAGGGGAATCGCTTGATCTAGAAGGCAGAGGTTGCAGTGGACCGAGATCACACCACTGCACTCCAGCCTGGGAGATAGAGCAAGACTCCATCTCAAAAAACATAAAAGGCTGGGGCCAGGCACAGTGGCTCACGCCTGTAATCCCAGCACTTTGGGAGGCCGAGGCGGGCGGATCACAAGGTCAGTAGATCGAGACCATCCTGGCTAACATGGTGAAACCCCATCTCTACTAAAAATACAAAAAAATTAGCCGGGCGTGGTGGCACACGCTTGTAGTCCCAGCTACTTGGGAGGCTGAGGCAGGAGAATGGCATGAACCCAGGAGGCAGAGCTTGCAGTGAGCCGAGATCGTGCCACTGCACTCTAGCCTGGGCGACAGAGCAAGACTCCATCTCAAAACAAAACAAAAACATAAAAGGCTGGGTGCAGTGGCTCACCCTGTAATTCCAGCACTTTGGGAGGCCGAGGTGGGCAGATCACTTGAGGTCAGGAGTTCGAAACCAGCTTGTCCAACATGGTGAAACCCCATCTCTACTAAAAATACAAAATTTAACTGGGTATGATGGTGCGCACCCATAATCCCAGCTACTCGGGAGGCTGAGGCAGAGGAATTATTTGAACCCAGGAGGCAGAGGTTGCAGTGAGTCAGGATTACGCCACTGCACTCCAGCCTGGGCGACAGAGTGAGACTCCATCTCAAAAAATAAAAATAAAAATAAAAACTTGTTTTTAACAATTTAAAATTTAAAAAATTAAGCAGGGAAAGAAATGTCTTCATAACCTAGGGTAACCCTCCTCCTGGATAATCACAGTTTCCATCAAGGGAACTAGCAGTTACTGTACTTTGATTACTAATTGGCTTGTCTCAAGGGCTCTGGCCCAGCCTGTCTGCCCTCACCGTTCCTGGCCTTTCCTCCCCTTACTCAGGCTCAGAGTCCAGCCCCTTGAATGAGGTGGTGTCTGAAGCCTTTGTCCGCTTCTTCGTGGAGATTGTGGGACACTACTCTTTGTTCCTGACGTCGGGTGAGCGCGAGGAGAGAACCCTGCAGCGGGAGGCCTTCCGCAAAGCTGTCTCCTCCAAGAGTCTCCGCCACTTCCTGGAGGTCTTCATGGAGACTCAGATGTTTCGGGGCTTCATCCAGGAGCGGGAGCTGCGCCGGCAGGATGCCAAAGGTTAGGGGCATCTTCTCTGTTGGGGCCAAGTCAGCTAGAGCTCCCCCTATTCCAGGCGGCTGATGAGCAGGGAGAAAGATCACAGGGCAGGGGCACAGATAGGGCTGTGCCCACCTCCCCCAGAGAGCTTGCAGTTATGCCCTGATTGAGCTGGTGGGAAGGCCCCCTCTCCTGGCTTCTCTGTTCCCTCTGCCAGCCTCTCCCAGAACCACATTCTAGCATCTGTGGCAAGGTCTCCTTCTATCCCATTCTTTCCAAATTGATGAAATTCTCAGGCTGGGCACAGTGGGTGACTCATGCCTATAATCCCAGCACTTTGGGAGGCCGAGGCGTGCAGATCACTTGAGGTCAGGAGTTCGAGACCAGCATGGACAACACGGTGCAACTGCTTTTCTACAAAAATATTTTTAAAAATTAGATTGGTGTGGTGGTATGTGCCTGTAGTCCCAGCTACTCAGGAGGCTGAGGTGGGAGGATCACTTGAGCTTGGGAGTGGAGGTTGCAATAAGTCAGATCATGTCACTGCATTCCAGCCTGGTTGAGAAAGCAAGACTCCATCTCAGAAAAAAAGAAAAGAAAATAAAACTGATTGGAGAGTATGACTTACAGGAGGCACCTGCCGAAGGAGTTTTAAAAATGTTAATAGATCTACCAGATCCATTTAAATATCTCTTTACAGATCACTTGGTAAGAGAGGTGAGAGACACACAAGCTTAAAAACTACCTGGAAGCTGGGCGCGGTGGCTCACACCTGTAATCCCAGCACTTTGGGAGGCCAAGGCAGGTAGATCACCTGAGGTCAGAAGTTCAAAATCAGCTTGGCCAACATGGTGAAACCCCGTCTCTACTAAAAATAAAGAAAATTAGCTGGGCGTGGTGATGTGTGCCTGTAATCCCAGCTACTCAGGAGACTGAAGCAGGAGAATTGCGTGAATCCGAGAGGCGGAGGTTGCAGTGAGCCAAGATCGCACCATTGCACTCCAGCCTAAGCAACAAGAGTGAAACTCCATCTGAGAAAAAAAAAAGAAAAAGAAAAGGAAAAAAAAAATTACCTGGAAAAAGCTGGGCGCTGTGGCACACTCCTGTAATCCCAGCACTTTGGGAGGCCGAGGCGGGCAGATCACCTGAGGTCAGGAGCTCAAGACCAACCTGGACAACTTGGTGAAACCCCATCTCTACTAAAAATACAAAAATTAGCTGGGCGTGGTGGCAGGCACTTGTAATCCCAGCTACTCAGGACGCTGAGGCAGGAGAATCGCTGGAACCCGGGAGGCGGAGCTTGCAGTGAGCCACAATGACAATGACGCCATCACACTCCAGCCTGGGTGACACAGCAAAACTCTGTCTCAAAAAAAAAAAAAAATTCCAGAACCCTCTGTCCATGAAAAATCAGTCAGCAATAAGACAGAGTGCCTGAAGCTCAGACCCCAGGGGTCTGAGAAGCTGCCTAGGAGATGGCCTATCCAGCCATCCTCCCTCCACAGAGGGACTCCTGGAAAACTAAGCCGCTTGGCTAGGGCCCTCTTACAGGAGAATGCAGGGAAATGGGAGTGCACAGGCACCCCTTCCGAGCCAGGACAGTCCGGTTCGACTTTTCTTTTTTTTTTTTTTTTTTTTTTGAGATGGAGTTTCACTCTTGTTGTCCAAGCTGGAGTGCAAAAGCACAACCTTGGCTCACTGCAACCTCCGTCTCCCGGGTTCAAGCGATTTTCCTGCCTCAGCCTCCCGAGTAGCTGGGATTACCGGTGTGCACCACCATGCCTGGCTAATTTTTTGTATTTTTCAGTAGAAACGGGGTTTCACCATGTTAGCCAGGCTGGCCTCGAACTCCTGATCTCAAGTGATCTGCCCACCTCGGCCTCCCAAAGTGCTGGGATTACAGGCGTGAGCCACCGTGCCTGGCCACTCCGGTTCAGATTTAAAACCGCCCACCTGGCACAGCGTAGACGCTTGGAAGGCGTTTGTTGAATAAAAATAGGATTTCATCTACGAGGTGGCTTTATAGCCTTCCAAAGACAGTTATTGCACAGGTGGGGCAAACTATAAGAGCAATAAAACCCTTATAAAACCTGATTCAGAGCATGTTTATAGGAGCAGCTTAGTCTCAGAAACAAGGTTTCTCTTTTTTCTGGTAGGGAGGAAATGGGCACGTTTAGAAGCACAAAGACCAATAACTCAAATGACTGGGATTTCTCTTGTTAACAGGTCTGTTTGAGGTCCGAGCCCAAGAGTATCTGGAAACACTCCCCAGTGGAGAGCACAGCGGTGTCAATAAGTTCCTGAAGGGACTAGGTAAGGACCCGGGCTCTGGGTGCCCAGCCTATGTGCCTCTGAGTTGTCTGTCTCTGAGTCCCAGCCAGTTCCCTCCACTGGAGCCAGCGCCCTGAATAATGCAGAGCTCTACGGCCTGCGCTGGGCAGATGCTACTGGCATTTTAACCTCCTGTTCTAATCTGTCCCCAAAGAGAAAACAAAGGAAACGCTGCCCCCAGCACCTCCTTTTCTGGGTCCCTGGGCTTTCTCGCTATCTTCTTTCTCTATGGTCTCCTTCACTTTTAAATCTCAGTGGAACTGAGCCGAGGGAGCATGGCGGGAACCAGACAAGGATATCTGACAAGGAAGACTCGCACTGGTGTCCAAATTCCCCTGGAAAGTAGAAACGTGACACTTACAAGGACTGCAGTTTAATCAGTGAAAAGGCCTTACAGGCAAAGGGAGGATGAAGAACACAGCAGAAAAAGAGGACGGAGGCCCCAGTAGGGAGGTGTCTGCAGCAGTGAGGCCCTCCCAGAGGGCCTGCCAGGGGTGCCATGTCTGTGCCTCCTGCAGGATGGAGGGCTACCTGGAAGCGGAGTGTTTTAAATAACACAGCATTGCTGGGCACTTTCTCCTCCCTTGGCTCCTGAGGGATGTGTCAATTCGGTGCTTCCTTTATTACCACAGCAGAAGCCAGCCCTCCTAGACAGCTCTGATGGTCTTCCTTTCAAACCCCTCAAAGTCTAAGGAAGACCCTAGGGGGATCTCTGGAAAGAACAAAGCCCCTTTGGTTTATCCAGAGCAGGGGATGAGGCTCCCTGGGGTGGCGTGGGGGCCCCGTTACCCACACCACTTCTGGGTGGAAAGGGCAAGATTTATCTCACCCTCCTTTGTCTACCTTGTGAAATGTTCTCATTTTCCTTTTTTTTAGGCAATAAAATGAAATTTCTCCACAAGAAATAACTCTCAGCTCAGCCTCAAGGGAAAACTTCCTCCTAGTGCAGCTCCATGCTTTAAAAACAGTTCCTGGTGGCCTTTCTGAAAGGCTGGCTGCCAGGTTGTCCTGGTGCGGAACTGGAGGCCACGGTGGCTTCCGACTGAGGCTGGGCTTTCCCCTGGATGGGGGCCTGGAAGCCACCCGGGAGGACAGCCCCGGAAAGGGAGCCCAAGACCAGGCGTGTCGCCGACATGCAAATGGGTTGTTTTGGCGGTTGGGGTTTTTTTTATCTTAGATATTAAAAGTAAGAAAAATGTGTGGGTTTTCTGTTTATTATGCCAAGGCCAAGAGGAGCCTGTCCTGCCCTACATGTTCCCCTTGTTCGTCCCATCCAACCGCTCAGCAATGGAGCTAAGAGGTGCGGTGATGGGCAACAGAAATGAGGTGCTCCTCTGGGCGGGGCTGAGGACACACGAGGACTGTGAGGGGAGGAGGCAGAGCCAGTGCCTCGGGTTCAGGGCGCGAGGCCTCCTGGTGAAAGGCTGAGCCCTTGCCCTAGAGTGGAGGCCGGGGAGGGACAGGACCTGTAGACGGATGTGGCTTCCCAGACACGCTGCACTTCCAGAAGGGTCAGTGATGCCACCTGGTGGCCGAGGCCATGGACGTCTCTCTTCCCAAATGGACCTGACTGTTCTTGACTGCCTGTTCTCTTAGAAGCAGCCATGAACTGTCCACTGCCTGAGTAGTCCCTGGCTTTTACAGGCACACACGAAAAGAGGAAGTCTGTTAGTAAACTGTTCTGGGGGTCCTCAAGTTTATGACACTGCCTACGGCCCACCTTCCAACACATAGCCACAACTTTGACCCCATTCCCATCTCATTCCAGGGGCCCAGAGCAGCAGCATTAATGCAGTAGTGGATGTGCACTGCGTGTACACGGTGGGGGGCGGGGGGACCTTTTGTGACAGACGGTAACAAGATGGAGGGTGAGAACGCTGGGGCGGCATTAGCCTTGTGCAGCCACACAGGCAGCTTGCGTTTTCTGGACCAGAAGCAGGGAGAGTGTGGAGAAGGCCGAAACCTCAGGGCGACCTAAGAGCTGTCCTGCAGCGGGGACAGTGGGGACAGCAGGGACAGCGGGGAGGCAAGAAGAGCCCAGAATGCAGCTCAGGCAGGTTCCCAGAGCAGGCCTCGGGGCCACTACCGAGCGGACCGCTGCCCGCAGCCCTCACCAGCGACCCTCACAGAAACACAAAAGGGAGGGGCCCCGACCTCAACAGTGGCCCAGGGGGTCTGTGCTACCTGGCAGGGGTTCTCAACCTTTAGGGAGGGGGAGCAAGGGACCTCCTGAGGATACATAGAAACAAGAGGAAAATGAGGGACGGTGACCTCTCATCCTTCCTCTCAGCTGGAATGATGGACCACCTCTCCCCTCCAAGTTCTACCCAGGCTTTGGTGTGTCCATTACTTTTTCAGAGGTGAGGATCCACAGTTCACATCAAATTCTCAAAGATGCCCCCAGAATGGTAGAAAGCAGGCTGTGCATAAAAATTAACCTGCCTTGCCAGACGCAATGGCTCACACCTATAATCCTAGCACTTTGAGAGGCCAAGGCAGGTGGATCACCTGAGGTCAGGAGTTCAAGATCAGCCTGGCCAACATGGCAAAACCCCATCTCTACTAAAAATACAAAAAAAAAAAAAATCAGCAGGGCATGGTGGTGAGCACCTGTAATCCCAACTCCCTGGAAGGCTGAGGCAGAAGAATCGCTTGAACTTGGGAGGCGAAGGTTGCAGTGAGCTGAGATCATGCCACTGTACTCCAGCCTGGACAACAGAGCAAGACTCCTTCTCAAAAAAACTCTGGCTGGGTGTGTGTGGGTGGGGACTGGGGGGATGCCTGAATGAGAATCCCTGAATCCTTGAGTGTGGGGGCTCAGGAATATGTATCTAACAAGCTCCTTGGATTAGTCAGGTTTGTGTGGGGGCTCAGGAATATATGTATCTAACAAGCTCCTCAGACTAGTCAACTTTATTAATAGTCTGCATATTTGTATATTGACCAGAAAGGGTCACTTTTTGGAATATACTTTCTTTTTTTAACTTATTTCACATTATATTGTTTACTTAATAACTCCAAGCGAATAAATGTACATCTTTATCAACATTCCTAATGACTGCATAATATTCCATTTTGTGGGGATACTAAAAGCTATGAGTTCATCAGCCTTTGGCTCTTTATGCATGCAGGACGTTTCCAATTTTTAACATAATAACATCAAAAAAAGTATCTTTGTACAAGTATCTTAGCACACTTGCCCCATCTTAATTTTCATTTTTGCTTAAAGTAAAATATACATACTTTATTTTTTTATTTATTTACTTTTTTTTTTTTTTTTTAAGATGGAGGCTCGCTCTGTCGCCCAGGCTGGAGTGCACTGGCACGATCTTGGCTCACTGCAACCTCCACCTCCCGAGTTCAAGCAATTCTCCCCCTTCAGCCTCCCGAGTAGCTGGGATTACAGGCGTGTGCCACCACATCCGGCCAATTTTTGTATTTTTAGTAGAGACGGGGTTTCACCATGTTGACCAGGCTGGTCTCAAACTCCTGATCTCAGGTGATCCGCCCACCTTGACCTCCCAAAGTGCTGGGATTATAGGCATGAGCCACCACGCCCTGCCAAAATACACATACAGATATTAGTGTACAGCCTAACAAATGTTCACAAACGACCATGTGAACGTTGCCAGAATCAAAATGGAGCCACACAGACACACAAAATACTTGTGTGAGGATATCTGCCCAGCAACTGCCTGTCCGGCCTCAGACTGGCGCCAGCCTTATTACGGATCCTTGTAGCCAAGCATAATGATCTCAAAACAATGTGGTCCTCCCTACTTTTCCTTTAAAATCCTCGTCTTCCTTTACCTCCTTGAATATGCAGCATATAGTTTACTATGTCCCGTGTATTACCTCTGCAATGGCTATCCTCAAATAAACATGGTTTTCGGGCACAGAGGTCCATGCTTATAATCCTAACACTTTGGGAGGCTGAGGCGGGAGGATCACTTGAGACCAGGAGTTCAAGACCACCCTGGGCAACATAGTGGGTCCACCTGTCTCTACAGAAAATTTTAAAATTAGCCTAGCGTGGTGGCACACTCCTGTAGTCCCAGCTACTCGGGAGGCTGAGGCAAGAGGATCACTCGAAACTACATCACTGCGCTCCAGCCTGGGTGACAGAGTGAGACCCTGTCTCAAAAAAAAAAAAAATAAGAAGAAGAAACAGATGCACTTTACCTATGTTACAAATCTACACACATATCCTCTGAATCTAAAATTAAAATAATAGGCTGGACACATTGGCTCACGCCTGTAATCCCAACACTTTGGGAGGCCGAGGCGGGCAGATCACCTGGGGCCGGGAGTTCAAGACCAGCCTGACCAACATGGAGAAACCCCGTCTCTACTAAAAATACAAAGTTAGCTGGGCATGGTGGTGCGTGCCTGCTACTCAGGAGGCTGAGGCAGGAGAATTCCTTGAACCCGGGAGGCGGAGGTTGCAGTGATCCAAGATCACGCCTTTGCACTCCAGCCTGGGCAACAAGAGTGAAAGTCCGTCTCAAAAAAAAAAGAAAGAAAAGAAAAAGGCTGGGCACGGTGGCTCACACCTGTAATCCCAGCATTTTGGGAGGCCGAGGCCGGTAAATCACCTGAGGTCAGGAGTGCAAGGCCAGCCTTGCCAACATGGTGAAACCCCATCTCTACTAAAAATACAAAAATTAGCCAGGTTTGGTGGTGCATGCCTGTAATCCCAGCTACTCAGAAGGCCTAGACATGAGAATTGCTTGAACTCAGGAGGTGGAGGTTGCAGTGAGCCGAGATAGAGCCATTGCACTCCAGCCTGGACAACAGAGTAAGAGACTCGGTCTCAAAAAATAATATTTATTTATTTATTTATTTATTTATTTATTTAGAGACAGAGTTTTACTCTTGTTGCCCAGGCTGGAGTGCAATGGTGCTATCTTGGCTCACTGCAACCTCCGCCTCCCGGGTTCAAGTGATTCTCCTGCCTCAGCCTCCTGAGTAGCTAGGACTACAGGCATGTGCCACCATGCCCAGCTAATTTTGCATTTTTAGTAGAGACGGGGTTTCTCCATGTTAGTCAGGCTGGTCTCGAACTCCCAACCTCAGGTGATCCACCCGCCTCGGCCTCCCAAAGTGCTAGGATTACAGGCGTGAGCCACTGTGCCCAGCCAAAAAATAATAATCATCATAAGCCTGCTTGGTGAGTAGGAAGTCAGACCAAGGGATCCAAGAGCCGGAGGAACATTTTCCCTGGAGGGCTGGGAAGGTCTGGCACTGTGGCCTTGTCTTACAAGAGAGTGTGTCCTCTGCCCACCAGATCTTCCTCTGCTTCCTCTTGGCAGTGCTGGACAACCCTTTGTTCCTCAACCACTTGCGCTCTCCACCCTCCCCATTCTCTTTCTTCCCCCTGTTTCTTTTTCTTCTTTCTTATTTTATTGAGGTGAAATTCACACAACATACAATTAACGTTTTGTTTTATTTTTTGAGACAGGGTCTCACTCTGTCACCCAGACTGGAGTGCAGTGGGGCAATAGTTCCCTCAAATGCCTGCATTTAAAGGATGTCTTCCTTAGCTCATTTCCTCAGGTGACTGATAGCCTCTCTTATACGCATATTCTCCCTTAAGTTTCACTGACAGAGAGTGATCTTAGGACTAAGTTTTGGAAACAACTCTTCAGTCCCTCAAGTCCTAAATTCAGCATTACCTAAGAGCTTCTAAAGTGCTTTGAAGAATAAGAACATCACGCCTGTAAGGCCGAGGCAGGCGGATCACCTGAGGTCAGGAGTTCAAGAACAGCCTGCCCAACATGGTGAAACCCCATCTCTACCAAAAATACAAAAATTAGCCAGGTGTGGTGGTGGGCGCCTATAATCCCAGCTACTCGAGAGCCTGAGGCAGGAGAATCGCTTGAACCTGCGAAGCAGAGGTTGCAGTGAACTGAGATTGCACCACTGCACTCCAACCTCAGTGACAGACCCTGACTCAAAACAAAACAAAACAAAGCAAAACATCACGCCTGTAATCCCAGCACTTTGGGAGGGTGAGGTGGGTGGATCACTTGAGGTCAGGAGCTCAAGACCAGCGTGGCCAACATGGTGAAACCTCGTCTCTACTAAAAATACAAAAGGTAGCTAGGTGTGGTGGCGGGCGCCTGTAATCTCGGCCACTCGTGGGGCTGACGTGGGAGGATCACCTGAACTCGGGAGGCAGAGGTTGCAGTCAGCTGAGATCACGCCGGTGCACTCCAGCCTGGGGAACAGAGTGAGACTTTGTCTCAAAAAAAAAAAGAATGAAATGAGTGAAAGCATCCAGGGCCACCGGTGTCACACTCTCAGGCACATTAAAGCTGGTAAATTGAAATTTTTTTTTTTTTTTTTTGTAGAAATAGGGGTCTCACTATGTTGCTCGGGCTGTTCTTTTTTTTTTTTTTTTTTGAGACGGAATCTCAGTCTGTCACCCAGGCTAGAGTGCAGTGGTGCTATCTCAGCTCAGTGCAACCTCTGCCTCCTGGATTCAAGCGATTCTCCTGCCTCAGCCTCTCGAGTAGCTGGGATTATAGGTACCCGCCACCATGCCTGGCTAATTTTCTTTATTTCAGTAGAGACGGGGTTTCACCATCTTGGCCAGGCTGGTCTTGAACTCCTGACCTTGTGATTCACCCACCTCGGCCTCCCAAAGTACTGGGATTACAGGCGTGAGCCACTGCACCCGGCCGTCAGGGCTTTCTTGAACTCCTGGTTTCAAAGAATCCTCCTGCCTCAGCCTCCCAAAGTGTTGAGATTACAGGCATGAGCCACCATGCCTGACCTGGTCTTTTTTCTTTTAAGTACCATTGCTCTGGATACCTTGCATAGGCTTGAAAAGCAAACCCAAAGCGGTACACAGCAGGCCCCAAAGACCCTGAGGAGCCAAGCAAGCTGTGGGAGTGGGCTTAGGGGAGGACAAGATGAGTGGAAGCTGGAGGCCTGTGCAAAGGTTAGTAAGAAAAGTTATACATGCGGCCAACAAGCATATGAGAAAAAGTTCAGTATCACTTAACATTACAGAAATGCAAATCAAAACCACAATGAGATACCATCTCACACCTCTCAGAATAGCTATTATTAAAAAGTCGGCCGGCCGGGCGCGGTGGCTCAAGCCTGTAATCCCAGCACTTTGGGAGGCCGAGACGGGCGGATCACGAGGTCAGGAGATCGAAACCATCCCAACATGGGCTAACATGGTGAAACCCCGTCTCCACTAAAAAATACAAAAAAAAACTAGCCGGGCGAGGTGGCGGGCGCCTGTAGTCCCAGCTACTCAGGAGGCTGAGGCAGGAGAATGGCGTGAACCCGGGAGGCGGAGCTTGCAGTGAGCTGAGATCCGGCCACTGCACTCCAGCCTGGGCGACAGAGCGAGACTCCGTCTCAAAAAAAAAAAAAAAAAAAAAAAGTCGGCCAAACGTGTTGGCTCATGCCTGTCATCCCAGAACATTGGGAGGCCACGGCAGGTGGAATACTTGAGGCCAGGAGTTCAAGACGAGCCTGGGCAGAGGAGTGAGACCTCATCTCAATTTAAAAAAAAAAAGTCAAAAAATAACAGATGCTGGAGAGGTTGTTTGCGAAAAAGTAACGCTTAAAACAAGCTTGTTGAACCCACAGCCCATGGGCCACATAGGACCCAGGACAGCTTTGAATGTGGCCCAACACAAATTCCTTAACTTTCTTCAAACATTTTGAGAGCCGGGTGTGGTGGCTCACACCTGTAATCCCAGCACTTTGGGAGGCCAAGGCAGGTGGATCACTTGAGGTCGGATGTTCGAGACCAGCCTGGCCTGGCCAACATGGTGAAACCCCATGTCTACTAAAGCTAAAAAAAGAAAATACAAAAATTAGCCAGGCGTGGTGGTGCACACCTGCATTCCCAGCTACTCGGGAGGCTGAGGCACAAGAATTGCTTGAACCCAGGCCGGGCGCGGTGGCTCAAGCTTGTAATCCCAGCACTTTGGGAGCCCGAGGACGGCGGGCCCCTTTTTCTCAAAAAAAAAAAAAGAAAAGAAAAAGGAAATGTGGTACATATACACCATGGTATACTATGCAACCATAAAAAAGAATTAGATCATGTCCTTTGCAGGAACATGGATGGATCTAGAGACCATCTTTTTTTTGTTTTTGTTTTTGTTTTTGAGATGGAGTCTCACTCTGTCATCCCAGCTGGAGTGCAGTGGCACAATCTTGGCTCACCGCAACCTCCGCCTCCTGGGTTCAAGCAGTTCTCCTGTTTCAGCCTCCCGAGTAACTGGGATTATAGACATGCCCCACCACACCGGGTTAATTTTTTTTTGTATTTTTAGTAGAGGCAGGGTTTCACCATATTGGTCAGTCTGGTCTCTAACTCCTGACCTCAGGTGATCCACCCGCCTCGACCTCCCAAAGTGTTGGGATTACAGGTGTGAGCCACCACACCCAGCCAACCATCTTCTTTAGCAAACTAATGCAGGAACAGAAAACCAAATACCGCATGTTCCTGCTTATTGGTGGGAGCTAAATGATGAGAACACATGGACACAAAGAGGAGAACACACTGGCGCCTACTTGGGACAGGACGGGTGGAAGGACAGAGAAGATCAGAAAAAATAACTATGGGGTACTAAGCTTAGTACCTGGGAGATGAAACGATCTGTACAACAAATCCCAGTGACGTGAGGTTTTTTTTTTTTTTTTTTGAGATGGAGTCTCACTCTGTCACCCAGGCTGGAGTGCAGTGGAGCAATCTTGGCTCACTGCAACCTCTGCCTCCCGGGTTCAAGCAATTCTCCTGTCTCAGCCTCCTGAGTAGCTGGGACCACAGGCGCCCACCACCACACCCGGCTAATTTTTGTATTTTTAGTAGAGGCAGGGTTTCACCATGTTAGCCAGGCTGGTCTCGAACCCCTGACCTCAGGTGATCCGCCCACCTCAGCCTCCCAAAGTGCTGGGATTACAGGCGTGAACCACCACGCCCAGCCACGAGTTTACTTGTATAACAAACCTGCACATGTACCCTTGAACCTAAAATCAAAATCAAAAAAAAAAAAGCAAAGCCAAAGGCAAGCAAGCAGGGCCATGTACCTGCCGACACCTGTGAAAGCCAATTAACTTCAGCCCACGGCTTGTACAGTGACCACACCCAGCCCTCACCCGGCACTTAGCTGGAGTTCAGCAGCCCAACCTCTGACTTCTTTCTGGCATGAACAGATGCTGGCAGCAGGCCAGGGAGCAAATCATCTGACCTTTGATCAGCCCTGGGCTCCTTACCAGTCCCTCTTGCTCTCCTCGTACTCTGCCCATCACCCCTTCCCGCCCCAGTATAATCCTAAAAGACCACACACTTAAGGTCCGAAACTAGAAACTCGTAAGAGGTTGTCCCTCCCGCTATAGAGCTAATTCCAGTGCCCCTCACCCTGCCACCACCCCCCCCCCCCCCCCCCACCCCCACCCCGGCGGAATGTGGACTGGGTTGTTTTTCTGTCAGAGAACTCCAGATTCACACCGACCTGCCCTTCTCTCTCACCAGCCCCATGGACAGGTGTGAAAGAGCTATTCAATGGGGCTGTGGGTGATTGAGGAGGACTACCCACAGGATGAGGCTGCAGTGAGCCCTGATTGCGCCACTGCACTCCAGCCTGGGTAACAGGCTCTGTCTCAAAAACAAAACAAAACAAAACAAAAAGCTTAAAAAAAAAAAATTAAAAGAGATGGGGCTATGAGAGCCAAGTGTAAAGCCACAGATGCCCTGTATCTGGAGATGGGGGCCGTTCACCCTCTGAGGAAGAAGGCCGAATGAGGGCTTGCCACACCAAGCAGAGGCGTCATGACTGTACTTCCTGGCCTTACCAAAATTAAAAGCAAAAAGCAGAGCTGAGCTTGGTGGCTCATGCATGTAATCCTATCATTTTGGGAGGCCCAGCCAGGTGAATCATTTGAGGCCACAAGTTCGACACCAGCATGGGCAAAAAAACAACATCAAGTCAAAAAAAAAAAAAAAAAAGACCAGGTATGGTGGCTTATGCCTGTTATCCCAGCACTTTGGGAGGCCAAGGCAGGCAGCTCACTTGAGGTCAGAAGTTTGAGACCAGCCTGGCCAACATGGTGAAATCCTATCTCTAATAAAAATACAAAAATTAACCAGGCACAGTGGCTCACGCCTGGAATCCCAGCACTTTGGGAGGCCGAGGTGGGCAGATCATGAGGTCAGGAGTTCAAGACCAGCCTGACCAACATGGTGAAACCCCGTCTCTACTGAAAATACAAAAATTAGCCAGGTGTGGTGGTGAATGCCTGTGGTCCCAGCTACTCAGGAGGCTGAGGCAGAAGAATCGCCTGAACCCAGGAGGCAGAGGTTGCAGTGAGCCAAGATTGCGCCACTGCACTCCAGCCTAGGCTATAGAGTGAGACCCTGTCTAAAAAAAATAAAATAAAATACAAAAATTAGCTGGACATGGTGGTGCACGCCTGTAGACCCAGATACTCGGGAGACTGAGACAGAAGAATTGCTCAAACCCAGGAGGTGGAGGATGCAGTGAGCCGAGATCGTGCCACTGCACTCTGGGCTGGGCAACAAAAGGATACTCCATCTTTTTTAAAAAAAAAAAAAAAAAAAAGGAAAAGGGCTGGGCGTGGTGGCTCAGGCCTGTAATCCTAGCACTTTGGGAGGCCGAGGCAGGCCGATCACGAGGTCAGGAGATCGAGACCATCCTGGCTAACACAGTGACACCCTATCTCTACTAAAAATACAAAAAATTAGCCGGGCGTAGTAGCAGGCGCCTGTAGTCCCAACTACTCAGGAAGCTAAGGCAGGAGAATGGTGTGAACCCAGGAGGCAGAGGTTGCAGTGAGCCGAGATCGTGCCACTACACTCCAGCCTGGGCGACAGAGTGAGACTCCTTCTGAAAAAAAAAGAAAAAGAAAAAGAAAAAGGAAAGGGAAGGGAAGGGAAGAGAGGGGAGGGGAGGGGAGAGGAAGGGAAGGGAAGGACTGAATATGTAATACCTGTGCATGTTTTTGCACGTAAATTATTTCTCTATTTTTGAGACAGAGTCTCACTCTGTCGCCCAAGCTGGAGTGCAGTGCCACAATCTTGGCTCACTGCAACCTCCGCCTCCTGGGTTCAAGCGATTTTCCTGCCTCAGCCTCCAAGAGTAGCTGGGATTACAGGTAGGGGGTACCATGCCTGGCTAATTTGTGTATTTTTAGTAGAGATGGGTTTCACCATATTGACCAAGCTGGTCTTGAACTCCTCATCTCCAGTGATCTGCCTGCCTCGGCCTTCCAAAGTGTTGGGATTACAGGCGTAACCTACCAAGCCCCGCCCCCCTGTTTGTTTGGTTTTTTTTTTCTGCAGATACACTGGCTGGAAATGTAAATTATTTCTCAATTTGAGAAGTGTAATTGAAAAAAATACTGGGGGAAAAAAGTCACCTCATCAAAAAATATCATTAGGAGAATGAAAAGATACGTCATACACTGGGGAACAATATTTGTAACACATGTAACCAACAAAGGATTAGTATTTTTTTTTTCCTTAAGACAGCATCTGGCTCTGTTGCCCAGGCTGGAGTGCAATGGCACCATCACAGCTCACTGCAGCTTGGACCTCCTGGGCTCAACCCCACCTCAGCCTCCCAAGTAGCTACAAGCACACACCACTATATCTAGCCAATTTTATGTTTTTTTATTTTTTTGAGACGAAGTCTCGCTCTGTCACCCAGGCTGGAGTGCCATGATGCGATCTCAGCTCATTGCAACCTCCACCTCCCGGCTTCAAGGAATTCTCTGCCTCAACCTCCTGAGTAACTGAGACTACAGGTATGCACCACCACGCCCAACTAACTAATTTTTTTGTATTTTTAGTGGAGAGGGGGGTTTCGCCATGTTGGCCAGGCTGGCTTCGAACTCCTGACCTCAAATGATCCACCCGCCTTGGCCTCCCAAAGTGCTGGGGTAGCAGGCATAAGCCACTTCACCAAGCCCCCAAAGCATAAATTTTTAATTAATATTTATGAGCACAGGAGTTCACAGAAAATTGAAACTCAAAGAAGGTCGCTTAGACTCTGGGGCTTATATACCATTTTAACAAAAGAAAGGGGGTTTGGGATTCAAGGGTTGATTGACTACTTGTGGGAAAGTGACTAGGAATACAGGAGAAACTAATGGCAGACCAGGGTTATTTTCACCAGGCTTGTTTATGCAGACTCACCCTGCTGCCAGCTCTCTGTCTCTGGTGATAAGAGCGGCTCTCCTCTTTCTGGTACAAGAAGGGAGGCACCTTCACAAGGGAAATTCACACCACCGAGGGAAATTTCTGCTCTGCTCTTGGTTGGCTAAGAAGAGGGCAGAGAACCTTCTTCCATCTGTTGATCCTCAATTTCTTTCAGCTCAAAATAATCCTATGCCAAAGTGCATTGCTTGGGGCTGGCACAACCTGATCCCTTTCCATTTAAACTGTGCACATTGCTGAGAAAAAGCAATAATCTTCAAAAAAAAGTCATCATCCCCCTTTCATGTTATGCCAAGCCCAGCCAACTGGCATCTCTCTCTTTTTTTTTTTTTTTGAGACGGAGTCTTGCTCTGTTACCCAGGCTGGCGTGCAGTGGCGTGATCTCAGCTCACTGCAGCCTCTGCCTCCCGGGTTAAAGTGATTCTCATGCCTCAGCCTCCCGAGTAGCTGGGATTACAGGTGCATGCCACCACGCCAGGTTAATTTTTTTGTATTTTTAGTAGAAACGGGGTTTCACCATGTTGACCAGGCTGGCCTGGAACTCCTGAACTCAGGTGATCCGCCTTCCTCGGCCTCCCAGAGTGCTGGGATTACAGATGTGAGCCATCGCACACGGCCCCAGCTGGCATCTCAATGGCAAACCGGTTGTCTTGGCCTTTCCTGGGGGAGGGGAGGAGACTTATGCCAGCCATTACTCCAGACTCTTACCTTCCCTTCTGGGGGCCAGGGCACCAAAGGGGCCGAGGGGCACAGGAGAGAGTGAGGCACGGAGCAGCTGCGTCAGCACTGCCACCTGCTTACTGTGGAACTTGGAACATGACTCCTCTCCTCCTGGCCCCCTGTTCCCCTATCTGTACAACAGAAGAGGTCCCTCCTGTCCCCAGCCTTGTCTGACACCAGGCACACCTGTGGCCATACCCAGGATGGATGACCAGGGCCTTCAGTTGATGGTGACATTGTCCGATTCAGGAGGCAGGGAGGAGCTGGAGCCCTGTGCAAAACAAGGGGGTGCTTGAGGAGGGAGGAGACGAGAATTAGCTGTTGCCCCCATGTCTGCCAAGCAGCTAACAGCTGAGCTGACCTTAAAGTCAGGGCACGCCTCAGCTTGTCTTAACAGCTATTTATAGCTCGGGTGCCTCCTTATTTGGTAGCTGACTGCACTGCAGGCTGCGGCCTCTCTCCACAGGGATGCCTGCCTTCCTGACAAGCAGCCCAGGCTCCTGATGCAGTTTTGTCTCCTGCAGGCTTTACACAGAACAGGCTCACAGCTGTGTGAGACTTACCTATTCCAAATGCCCTTTAAAGTCATTTACATAGCCGTTACATGTTTAATTGTGTTAAAATACACATAAGATAATCCCAGCATTTTGGGAGATGAGGCGGCCAGAGGATCATTTGAGGGGCCAGGAGTTTGACACCAGCCTGGGCAGCATAGCAAGACCCCCATCTATACTTTAAAAAAAAGAAGATAATGGGGTTTAGGATGCCCTCTGTAACTGGCCAGGGTTTGGAGGTGATCACTCTAGCCTATGTACTCTCACCAATCCAAGACACCTGCTAACCCCCAGAATCTTTAAAGGACCAGTCTTTCCACCCTGTCATGCATTTGGGGGCACAATGGGTACCCGTCTCTCTTCTCCCACCCATTATGGGCTTAACTGTGTCCATCCCAAAATTCATATGCTAAAGTCTCAACTTCCAGCACCTCAGAATGTAACTGTATTTGGAGATAGGGTCTGGAGGAGGTAATTAAGTTAAAATGAGGGCCTATGGGTGGCCTCTAATCCAACATGACTAGTGTCCTTAAAAGAAAGAAAATTGGGGACAGGTGCGGTGATTCATGCCTGTAATCCTAGCACTTTGGGAGGCCGAGGCAAGAGGATCCCCTGAGGTCAGGAGTTTGAGACCAGCCTGGCCAACATGACAAACCCCATCTCTATGTAAAATACAAAAAAAAAAAAAAATAGATGGGCGTGGTGGTGCATGCCTGTAATCCCAGCTACTCAGGAGGTTGAGGCAAGAGAATCACTTGACCTAGGAGGCTGAGGTTGAAGTGAGCCGAGATTATGCCACTGCACTCCAGACTGGGTGACAGAGCGAGACTCCGTCTCAAAAAAAAGAAAGAAATGTGGATGCAAACACACTTAGAGAGAAAACTGTGTGAGGATACGGGGAGACAGTGGCCACCTACAAGCCAGGGAGAGAGACCTCAGAAGAAACCAACCCTGCCAATCAACACCTTGATCTCAGACTTCCAGCTTCCAGAACTGGGGGACGATGAGTTTCTCTTAGTTAAGCCACGTTTGTGAAACTTGGTAATGGCAGCCCTAGTCGACTCTTACGACTCCCCTCCTCTGTTCTCTGATTTTACAAAGAATATCCTGAGCTGGATTCCTCCTCAAATTTGATTTTTGGGGCAAAGAGAGGTTCAAATGGCAAAACATTGGCTGGGCTTTTGAGGCTCACCCTCCTCAGTCCTCCACAGCACTGACACACCAGGATTCCCGGGACCTCTGGACGGACACCTTTTCCCATAGCCCCCTGCTGCTTTCTCAAGGAGCCAGTGTCACTGCTGTCCTCTCCCAGCTCTGATGGCCTTCCAACTTGCCCATCTCACATGGGTCCCACCTCAAACCAAGCTTCCCAGGCCTCATTTGCGCCACGAGGATTTTCCCAGTAGAGGCTGTGGCCAGTGAGGCAGCATTTAACATAGACACATGTCTATGTAAACACATTGAGCAATGACCGTAAATCAAGACACAATGCTCCACAGGCCTGAGTCCTTCCACCCCTCCCCACATCACAGTCCACCCCTAAAGGAATTATCCATTGAGATTCCACTCAACACATGTCGCTTTAGTATCTTCTATGGGCCGGAGACTCCAGCAAGCAATGGCACAAGAAAAATGACCCATTCCTTGTTCTCAGGAGATCCCACCTAGTGGGGAAGAATTTTTTTTTTTTTTTTTTGAGACGGAGTTTTGCTCTTGTTGCCCAAGCTGGAGTGCAATGCCACGATCTCGGCTCACTGCAACCTCCACCTCCCAGGTTCAAGCGATTCTCCTGCCTCAGGCTCCCGAGTATCTGGGATTACAGGCGCGTGCCACCACACCCAGCTAATTTTTTTGCATTTTTAGTAGAAACGGGGTTTCACCATGTTAGTCAGGCTGGTCTCAAACTCCTAACATCAGGTGATCCAACCACCTCGGCCTCCCAAAGTGCTGGGAGTACAATGTGAGCCACTGCGCCCGGCCAATTTTTTTTTTTTTTAAACAGAATCTTACACTCACTCTGTCGCCCAGGCTGGAGTGTGGTGGTGCGATCTCGGCTCACTGCAACCTCCGCCTCCCAGGTTCAAGCCATTCTCCTGCCTCAGCCTCGTGAGTAGCTGGGAATACAGGCGTGTGCCACCACACCCGGCTAATTTTTGTATTTTTAGTAGAGATGGGGTTCGCCATGTTGGCCAGGCTGGGCCACGGCTTGGATAAGCTTGGCTTAGGTTCTGCTGCTCACCACACAGTAAGACAATGACTGAGACTACAAGTATTGCCAAGAAGGTTTTAATTGGTGTTGGAGTAGGGGGTGCGAGGGGCGCTGCAGCCCAGGAAATGGGAGCTCAGTCTCAAATCCATCTCCCTGATGGACTAAAGCCAGGGATTTATATAGCAGGGAAGAAATGTAACAATGTGTAAAAAAACAGGAACTAGAGAGGGGCAAGGAAGCAACAATCATGATGAATGAGGGATCAGGTATCTCATTGTTTGGAGGTAGTGATCTGGTGAGTTTCAATTCTTTGATAGGCTTTTTTTTTGAGACAGAGTTTTGCTCTGTCGCCCAGGCTGGAGTGCAATGGGGCCATCTCTACTGACTGCAATGTCTGCCTCCCAGGTTCAAGCGATTCTCCTACCTCAGCCTCCCGAGTAGCTGGGATTACAGGCGTGTACCACCACACCCAGCTAATTTTTGTATTTTGGGTAGAGACCTGGTTTCACCATGTTGGTCAGGCTGGTCTCGAACTCCTGGCCTCAAGTGATCCACCCACCTCAGCCTCGCAAAGTTCTGGGATTACAGGCATGCACCACCATGCCCGGGTAATTTTTGTATTGTTAGTAGAGACAAGGTTTCACCCTGTTGGTCAGCCTGGTCTCAAACTCCTGGCCTCAAGTGATCCACCTGCCTTAGCCTCCCAAAGTGCTGGGATTACAGGTGTGAGCCACCATGCCTGACCTGATACATTTTTTCTTTTTGTTCTTTTTTTTTTTTTAGAGGACCAAAAGTCTTTCCTGAGAAAGAAACTCAGATAAAACAAGCTGGTCTTCCCTGGTTCCAGTTGGTGAAGGCCCACCATTAAAGGGAGCATTTTACCACACACCATACTTTTTTTTTTTTTTTTTTTTTTTTTGAGACGGAGTCTCGCTGTGCTCCCAGGCTGGAGTGCAGTGGCGTGATCTCGGCTCACTGCAAGCTCCGCCTCCCGGGTTCACGCCATTCTCCCGCCTCAGCCTCCCAAGTAGCTGAGACTACAGGCGCCCGCCACCACGCCCGGCTAGTTTTTTGTATTTTTTTAGTAGAGACGGGGTTTCACCATGTTAGCCAGGATAGTCTCGATCTCCTGACCTCGTGATCCACCCGCCTCGGCCTCCCAAAGTGCTGGGATTACAGGCTTGAGCCACCGCGCCCGGCCTTTTTTTTTTTTAATTATACTATTCAGGCTGGAAAACAGCTGGGACTATAGACGTGCACCACCGGGCCTGGCTTACACCATACATCTTTTTTTTAAATACGGTAAAATATATATAACGTAACATTTACCATTTAATCAATTTAAAATAAACAATTGAGTGGCATTAAGTATTGTATTAGGTTGGTGCAAAAGTAATTGTGTGGCAGGGGTGCGGTGGCTCACGCCTGTAATCTGAGCACTTTGGGAGGCCGAGGCAGGAGGATCACGGGGTCAGGAGATCGAGACCATCCTGGCTAACATGGTGAAACCTCATCTCTACTAAATATACAAAAAATTAGCCAGGCGTGGTGGCGGGCACCTGTAGTCCCAGCTACTGGGGAGGCTGAGGCGGGATAATGGCGTGAACCTGGGAGGCAGAGCTTGCAGTGAGCCAAGATTGTGCCACTGCACTCCAGCCTGGGCGACAGAGTGAGACTCGGTCTCAAATAAATAAATAAATAAATAAATAAATAAATAAATAGTGGTTTTTGCCATTGAAAGTGATGGTGGCTCACACCTGTAATCCCAGCACTTTGGGAGGTTGAAGCCGGTGGATCGCCTGAGGTCAGGAGTTCGAGACCAGCCTGGCCAACATAGTGAAACCCCATCTCTCCTAAAAATTCAAAAAATTAGCTGGGCGTGGTGGTGGGCGCCTGTAATCCCAGCTACTAGGGAGGCTGAGGCAGGAGAATCACTTGAACCCAGGAGGCAGAGGTTTCGGTGAACTGAGATCATGCCATTGCACTCCAGCCTGGGCAACAAGAGCAAAACTCCGTCTCATCTCAAAAAAAGAAAAAAAGAAAGTGATGGCAAAAACTGCAACTACTTTTGTGCCAACCTAATACAACAATTACCATCATCTATCTCTAGAATTTTTTTTATCTTCCCAAATTCTATACCCATGAAACAACTCCCTATTCTCCCTTTTTCCAACCCCTGGCAACCACCATTCTACTTTTTGTCTCTATTAATTTGACTATGTTTTTCTTATTTTATTTTGAGACAGGGTCTCACTGTCACACACACTGCATGGAGTGTGGTGGTGAGCTCATAGCTTCCTCCAGTATCAACCTCCTGGGCTCAGGTGATCCTTCCACTTCAGCCTCCCGAGTAGCTGGGACTACAAGTGTGCGCCACCACGCCTGGCTAATTTTTTTTTTTTTTTTTTTTGAGACAGTCTCGCTCTTGTCCCCCAGGCTGGACTACGATGGCGTGATCTTGGCTTGCTGCAACTTCTGCCTCCTGGGTTCAAGCAATTCTCCTGCCTCCGCCCCCGCAAGTAGCTGGGATTACAGGTGCCTGCCACTACACCCAGCTAATTTTTGTATTTTTAGTAGAGATGGGGTTTCACCATGTTGGCCAGGCTGGTCTAGAACTCCTGACCTCAGGTGATCCACTCACCTCAGCCTCCCAAAGTGCTGGGATTACAGCCGTGAGCCACTGTGCCTGGCCTAATTTTTTGTTTTTTGTAGAGACCAAGTCTCACTATGTTGCCCTGGCTAGTCTCGAATTGCTAGGCTCAAACGATTCTCCCACCTCGGCCTCATAAAGTGTTGGAATTACAGGTATGAGACACCGTACCCAGCCCACATGTGGATTTTAAAGATGTCCAGAATTTTGATATGGCTTGGCATAGAAAGACTTCAAGGCGGGCGCCAAGGTCTCTGATAAATGGTCAGGACTTGTTTACTTGACTCAATTAACAGGGTTGATTTGTTTTTCAGAACAGCTTGTGTGTAGAAACCTTGAGTAGAACTTGGAAACATCCCAGTTAGAAGGCTAGATAACACCAGCAAAACTGGCAGCTGCAGGGCCCAGAGCTACCTTTCTTCCACAGCTAGAATGTAATCTGACCATACCAGTCCTCTGCCTGAAACCACCCAGGGGCTCCCTGTGGCCTGCAGGACTAAGTCCAGCCACCAGCTGGCTGCAAGCTGCCCTGGCTGCCTAGGCCTTTACGCTCCAACAATAAATGCACAGCTCGGGCCAGGTGTGGTGGCTCATGCCTGTAATCTCAACACTTTGGGAGGCTGAGGTGGGTGGATCACCTGAGGTCAAGAGTTCGAGACCAACCTGGCCAACATGGTGAAACCCCGTCTCTACTAAAATACAAAAATTGCCAGGGGTGTTGGTAGGCAACTGTAATCCCAGCTACTCGGGAGGCTGAGGCAGGAGAATCTCTTGAACCCGGGAGGCAGAGGTTGCAATGAGCCGAGATCGAGCCACTGCACTCCAGCGTGGGTGACAGAGCGAGACTTGGTCTTAAAAAAAGAAAAAAATGAAGCAGGACGGAGTCAGTTAAGTCAGATCTCTTTCACTATAATAATTCTGTCAGTTATAATTTTGGCAAACGTGGTTTTATTGGCAGGGCAAGTGTCCCCTAACATCTCTCTCCTTGACTTGCAGAGGAGTCTTCTGTGTCCTCACAAGGCCGTCCCTTTATGAGTGTCTATGTCCTAATCTCTTCTTCTTCTGAGTCATGTTGGATTAGGGCCCATCCTAATGAGCTCATTTTAATTTAATAAAGACCCTGTCTCCAAATACAGTTACATTCTGAGCTACTGGGGGTTAGGACTCTACATGAATTTAGGGGTGCGGGATACAATTTAGCTCACAACAGGGTCAAATTTCATAAGGCTCTGTAGATCATGTTAAGGATTTTAATTTTAACTTTAACATTAATCAGAGGTTGGATGTGGTGGCTCAAGTCTGTAATCACAACACTTTGGGAGGCTCAGGCAGGAGGATCACTTGAACCCAGGAGTTCAAGACCAAACTGGCCAACATAAAGAGACCTCGTCACTACAAAAAAAAAAAAAAATTAGCCAGGCATGGTGGCACATGGCATAGTCCCAGCTGCTTGGGAGGCTGAGGCAGAAGAATCGCTTGAACCCAGGAGACAGAGGTTGCAGTGAGCTGAGATTGTGCCACTGCACTCCAGCCTGAGCGACAGAATGAGACTCCATCTCAAAAAAAATAAATAAATAAAAATTTAAAAATCAGATGAAAGGAATCTGAAACTATGAAAAATTTTTGCTGGGCGTGGTGGCTCATTCCTATAATCCCAGCACTTTGGGAGGACGAGGTGGGTAGATCACCTGAGGTCAGGAGTTCGAGACCAGCCTGGCCAACATGGTGAAACCCCATCTCTACTAAAAAATACAAAAATTAGCAGGGCCCGTTGGCTCACGCCTGTAATCCCAGCACTTTGGGAGGTCGAGGCGGGCAGATCACAAGGTCAGGAGTTCAAGATCAGCCTGGCTAACATGGTGAAACCTTGTCTCTACTAAATACAAAAAAAATTAGCTGGGCGTGGTGGCGCATGCCTATACTCCTTGCTACTCAGGAGGCTGAGGCAGGAGAATTGCTTGAACCCAGGAGGTGGAGGTTGCACTGAGCTGAGATTGTATCACTATACTCCAGCCTGGGTGAAGGAGTGAGACTCTGTCTCAGAAAAAAAAAAAATACAAAAATTAGCCAGACGTGGTGGCAGGCACCTGTAGTCCCAACTACTCAGGAGGCTGAGGCAGGAGAATCACTTGAAACCGGAAGGCGGAGGTTGCAGTGAGCCGAGATCGCGCTATTGTACTCCAGCCTGGCTAACAAGCGAAACTCTGTCTCAAAAAATTTAAAAAAAAAAAAAAAAATTTAAGCAGGAGAATGACATTAAGTACCTTTGGATTTAGAAAATCACAGACTGCAAGGCCGGGCGCGGTGGCTCAAGCCTGTAATCCCAGCACTTTGGGAGGCCGAGACGGGTGGATCACGAGGTCAGGAGATCAAGACCATCCTAGCTAACAGGGTGAAACCCGTCTCTACACAAAATACAAAAACTAGCTTGGTGAGATGGCAGAAGCCTGTAGTCCAGCTACTCGGGAGGCTGAGGAAGGAGAATGCGTGAACCGGGGAGAACTACGGTGAGCTGAGATCACGACCACTGCACTCAACCTGGGCCGACAGGCAGAGACTCAAATCTCAAAAAAAAAAAAAAAAAAAGAAAATCACAGACTGCAATGCAGACAATAGAACAGAAGGGGTCAGAGTGGATGTTGACAGACCAGTTAGGAGGTCACTGTAACAACGCAGCAAGAAACCTGCCCAAGTCCTGGCATTTTTACTTATGAGATCTATCTCAAATTTGGCCACTTTGCTCCACGCCTGGCATATTTAAATAGAAGGCCAGGCATGTTGACTCACACCTGTAATCCCACCACTTTGGGAGACCAAAGCGAGCAGATTACCCAACGTCAGGAGTTCGAAACCAGCCTGGCCAACATGGTGAAACCCCATCTCTACTAATAATACAAAAATTAGTCGGATGTGGTGGCACACGCCTGTAATCCCAGCTACTCAGGAGGCTGAGGCAGGAGAATCACTTGAGCCTGGGAGGTGGAGGTTGCAGTGAGCCGAGATCGCACCATTGCACTGCAGCGTGGGGGACAAGAGCGAAACTCTGTCTCACAAAAAAATTAAAATTTAAATTTAAAAATCAGCTGGGCGTGGTGGCTCACACCTGTAATCCCAGCACTTTGGGAGGCTGAGGCAGGTGGATCACCTGAGGTTAGGAGTTCATGACCAGCCTGACCAACATGGTGAAACCCCGTCCCTACTGCAAACACAAAAAATTAGCCAGGCGTGGTTGCAGGTGCTTGTAATCCCAGCTACTCGGGAGGCTGAGGCAGGAGAATTGCTTGCACCCAGGAGGCAGAGGTTGCAGTGAGCCGAGATTGCACCATTGCACTATAGCCTGGGCGACAAGAGCAAAACTCCATCTCAAAAATGAACAAATAAATACAATTTTTTAATAACAAATAAATAAATAAATAAATACAGGGTCTTGCTGTGTTTCCCAGGCTGGTCTTGAACTCCTGGGCTCAAGCAATCCTCCTGCCTCAGCTTCCTAAGGTGCCAGGACTTTAGCCAGGTGTGGTGGAGCATGCCTGTGGTCTCAGCTACTCAGGAGGCTCAAGTGGGAGGATTGCTTGAGCCATGGAAGTGGAGGTTTCAGTGAGCTGAGATTGCACAAAAAAAAAAAAAAAAAGGGTCTCGCTCTGTTGCCCAGGCTGGAGTGCAGTGGCTCAATCTTGGCTCACTGCAGACTCCACCTCCTGGGGTTCATGCCATTCTGCTGCCTCAGCCTCCCGAGTAACTGGGTAGCTGGGACCACAGGTGCCCGCCACCACACCCAGCTAATTTTTTTGTATTTTTAGTACAGACGGAGTTTTACCGTGTTAGCCAGGATGGTCTTGATCTCCTAACCTTGTGATCCGCCCACCTTGGCCTCCCAAAGTGTTGAGATTACAGGCGTGAGCCACTGTGCCAGGCCTAAGAATATTTTTTTTTTAATGAAAAAACAAAGAGCAAGAACTGGCACTATGAGCACGCATCACCAAACCTGGCTAATTTTTAAAAATTTTTACAATGTTGCTCAGGCTGGTCTTGAACTCCTGGGCTCAAGTGATCCTCCCTCCTCAGCCTCCCAAAGTGCTTGATTACAGACATGAGCAACTGAGCCCAACCCCTAGAGTTTGGCTCTTTTTATCAACAGGTTTCAGCCATCAATTACATGTGCGATTTTATTTTTTGGACAGTAGGCACACGACACTGAGCTCTATGTTAGCTAACTACTAAATCCAGGCCGGGCGCGGTGGCTCAAGCCTGTAATCCCAGCACTTTGGGAGGCCGAGACGGGAGGATCACAAGGTCAGGAGATCGAGACCATCCTGGCTGACACGGTGAAACCCTGTCTCTACTAAAAAAATACAAAAAACTAGCCGGGCGAGGTGGCGGGCGCCTGTAGTCCCAGCTACTCAGGAGGCTGAGGCAGGAGAATGGCGTGAACCCGGGAGGCAGAGCTTGCAGTGAGCCGAGATCTGGCCACTGCACTCCAGCCGGGGGGGCAGAGCGAGACTCCGTCTCAAAAAAAAAAAAAAAAAAAAAAAAAAACTACTAAATCCAGAATGTACTGCTGCAGTCCCTCAGACTGAAGCCCCCAGACAAATGTGAGGCCAGGACCCGCAGCAGCCACGAAGCCAGAGTGACACTGCGCACCTGGGATTATCCAAGTGTGGAAAAGGAGTCTTTTCTCCCTCTACCCCACCACTCAGAACGCTCCCATCCCAGCGGCCTGAGTCTGCTGCAGTCTCACTGGGTCTGATAACTTCTGCATGGCTGGTAGAGTAACACCCAAAGATACCCTAAAGTGTGCTGCGAGCTGGGGAGGAGGAGTCTGTTCAGTGGGAACACTAGCTCTCACTGTGTCTCTAAAAGCGCCTTTGCAAAATTAATACAGTAAGAGAAACCTGACATTGTTGCCTCCATCTTGCTTCTAATCGCCAAGCTGTCCTTGATCATTCCTGGGAGTAGGCCAAACTAACATTGAGAGAAATTTAGTTTATAGTTTAACCTTAGGCAGGGCGCAGTGACTCACACCCGTAACCCCAGCACTTTGGGAGGCTGAGGCGGGTAAATCACCTGAGGTCAGGAGTTCAAGACTAGCCTGGCCAACATGGTGAAACCCCTGTCTCTACTAAAAATACCAAAAATTAGCTAGGCATGCTGGCACGTGCCTGTAATCCCAGCTACTTGGGAGGCTGAGACAGGAGAATTGCTTGAAATCAGGAGGTGGAGGTTGCAGTGAGCCAAGATCATGCCACTGCACTCCAGTCTGGGCAACAGAGCCCGACTCCGTCTCAAAATAAATAAATAAATAATTTAACCTTAAAGTAAGGATGATAATGGCCCTTCCCAAAACCAAACTGCCTTTGTAAAACTAATGAAAAGCCGTAAGATTAGGATTATGAGAGGAGCCTGAATTTTGCTGAGATATAGGCATAGTTAAAGGATAACCAGCCATTGTTCTGGAGGTCACAAGATTTGTGACTTCCCCAGTTACTCCTGTAGATAACATCACGATTGTAGAAGCTAAGACTGGCCTTCCCAGATGTCCTTTCACACTTTCACATTTCTGGCTACCTGATGGCTCCACCTGCACTTGTGACTCATGACTCAACCAGTCCTGTGGACCCCACCCAGAGGGAACTCAGTACACAAGGTCCATTTTCCACACCCCTGTGATTGCATCCCCAGCATTCATTCCCCAACCCCTAATCCCCTGCCCACCAAATGATCCTTGAAAACCCTTAACCTCAGGTGGCGCAACTGGTTTGAGCAACTGGAAATAAGATGTAGAACCCCCAACGCAGACACTGAGTAGAATGACTTTTTTTTTTTTTTTTTGGAGATGGAGTTTTGCTCTTGTCGCCCAGGCTGGAGTGCAATGGCATGATCTTGGCTCACTGCAACCTCCACCTCATGGGTTCAAGTGATTCTCCTGCCTCAGTCTCCCGAGTAGCTGGGATTACAGGCGCACCACCAAGTCCAGCAAATTTTTGTATTTTTAGTAGAGATGAGGTTTCACTATGTTGGCCACGCTGGTCTTGAACTCCTGACTTCAGGTGATCCACCCACCTCCGCCTCCCAAAGTGCTGGGATTATAGATGTGAGCTACTGTGCCCAGTAACTTGCCGAACCTTCTTGTGACAAATTTTATCTGGATTTTTTTAAAAAGAAAAAGCAAGAATGAATCTTTCTGGTTTTTAGTTTTGTATAAATTATGTTTCAAATCTTTACATTTCAGAAATAGTCATGATTGAAAATGCTGTTAAGTTTTGTGAACTCTTTTTTAAGATTATAGTATTTCCGGCTGGGCGCGGTGGCTCACACCTGTAATCCCAGCACTTTGGGAGGCCGAAGTGGGTGGATCACCAGTTCAAGAGTTCGAGACCAGCCTGACCAACATGGTCAGGTTTTTAGTCTCTCCAAAAAAAAACCATGGTCTGGTTTTTAGTCTCTACTAAAAAAAAAAATACAAAAGTTAGCTGAGTGTGGTGGCGGGCACCTATAATCCCAGCTACTCAGGAGGCTGAGGCAGGAGAATTGCTTGAACACGGGAGGTGGAGGTTGCAGTGAGCTGAGATCATGCCACTGCACTCCAGCCTGGGTGACGGAGTGAAACTCTGTCTCAAAAAAAAAAAAAAAGAGTATAGTGTTTACTCTAAAAAAAAATTAAAATTGGCCAGGCACAGTGGCTCCCGCCTGTAATCCCAGCACTTTGGGAGGCCGAGGCAGGCAGATCACGAGGTCAGGAGATCGAGACCATCCTGGCTAACACAGTGAAAACCCATCTCTATTAAAAATACAAAAAATTAGCTGGGCGTGGTGGCAGGCGCCTGTAGTCCCAGCTACTTGGGAGGCTGAGGCAGGAGAATCGCTTGAACTCGGGAGGCGGAGCTTGCAGTGAGCCAAGATAGCGCCACTGCACTCCAGCCTGGGTGACAGAGCAAGACTCCATCTCAAAAATAAAAATTTAAACCAGGTATTGATATGGAAAAGAAAAAAGAGAAAGAAAAGAAAAGGAAAGGAAATCCCTAACCTCAGAGACTTCAAGGAGATTGATTCGTAGCCAGCTTCTGTCAATTCAGCATTCTTTACTGCTGTGCCATGGTCTCAGGGGATTGATTTTGTCTGTTCTGCGGGCAGGAAGAACCCATCAGGTGATTCCATCTCCCCTTTGCTCTCCAGTCTGCCTTGTCTCTGACCACCCTTGGCCTGGCTCCCTGGGTCCAGCCACAGTGGCGTCAGCAGGTCCCGGATCACCCCAAGCAGGGCCCGGCCTCCAGGCCATACCTGCTGTTCCCTCTGGCTTGTGCACTCTGCCCTCATGTCTTCACATGGCTCATTCTTACCACTCCTTTAGGACTACTTTCAAATACTGTCTTAGAAGCGCCTTTCCTGACCACCGTACCTGAATGAAGGAATGAATGAATCCACTGATGCCATTATCCCCTAAGACTGTGGCTCATTTAGGCTGCACCTGGAAGACACTTTTTCTTTCTTTCTTTTGAGACAGAATCTTGCTCTGTCGTCCAGGCTGGAGTGCAATGGTGCAATCTCGGCTCACGGCAACCTCCACCTCCCGGGTTCAAGCGATTCTCCTGCCTCAGCCTCCTGAGTAGCTGGGATTACAGGCACGTACCACCACGCCCAGCTAATCTTTGTAATTAGTAGAGACGAGTTTTCACCATGTTGGTCGGGCTGGTCTTGAACTCCTGACCTCGTGATCCACCCGCCTTGGTCTCCCAAAGTGCTGGGATTACAGGCGTGAGCCCACCGCGCCTGGCCTGAGACCTTTCTTTTTAAAGCAAGCTACATTTTCACCCAGTAAGCCCAGGAAATTCGTCAATTCATTCTTAGCATTCACTTCCTAGTTTCTGCAGAGACTAGGCTGCCTTTCCTGGCCTTTCTTTCCTGGAAGGCTGGGTTCTGCTACGGCAGAGGAGAGTTGGAGCAGCATTAGCTCGAAGGGCTAAGGTACCTGCACACAAATCACTCACACACGCTTACCACACAATGCAGTCAGGCTTTCTATCAAACTGCAGTGCAAACTCATGCACATGAATACATCGTAGTTCCATTTATAACTTTTTTTTTTTTTGAGATGGAGTTTCGCTCCTGTTGCCCAGGCTGGAGTGCAATGGCGTGATCTTGGCTGGCAGCAACCTCTGCACCCTGGGTTCAAGTGATTCTCCTGCCTCAGCCTCCTAAGTAGCTGGGATTACAGGCGCCCACCACCACGCCCAGCTAATTTTGTATTTTTAGTAGAGACGGGGTTTCTCCATGTTGGTTAGGCTGGTCTCGAACTCCTGACCTCAGGTGATCCACCTGCCTCAGCCTCCCAAAGTGCTAGGATTACAGGCGTGAGCCACGGCACCCGGCCTCCATTTATAACTTTTAAATCACACACACAAAAAAATCAAGAACTCCTCACTAATATATGGATTTTATTTATTTTTATTTTTTCGAGATGGAGTCTCACTGTGTTGCCCAGGCTGGAGTGCAGTGGCGTGCTCGGCTCACTGCAACCTCCCCCTCCTGGGTTCAAGCAATTCTCCAGCCTCAGCCTCCCGAGTAGCTGGGATTACAGGTGCCTGCCACCACAGCCGGCTAATTTTTGTATTTTTAGTAGAGATGGGGTTCCACCACGTTGGCCAAGGTGATCTCAAACCCCTGACCTCAGGTGATCCGCCTGCCTTGGCCTCCCAAGGTGCTGGGATTACAGGCATGAGATACCGCGCCTGGCTTGTTTTTTTTTTTTTGAGACTGAGTCTCACTGTGTTGCCCAGGCCTCTTACGTTCAAGGGATTCTTCTGCCTCAGCCTCCCGAGTAGCTGGGATTAGAGGCACACCACCACACCCGGCTAATTTTTGTACTTTTAGTAGAGATGGGATTTCACCATGTTGGCCAGGCTGGTCTTGAACTCCTGACCTCAAATGATTTGCCCACCTCAGCCTCCCAAAGTGCTGGGATTACAGGCATGAGCCATTAATCCTGGCCTGTAAATGGATGTTAAGCCAAAAAACGAAACAAAAAATCAAGGAAGTAAAGGTTCAAGCATGTAAGAGTTTTATAAATATAGCTTCTTGGTATTTTATTTTATTTTATTTTATTTTATTTTATTTTATTTTTTGATACAGAGTTTCACTCTTGTTGCCCAGATTGGAGTACAATGGTGAGATCTCGGCTCACCGCAACCTCTGCCTCCCACGTTCAAGTGATTCTCCTGCCTCAGCCTCAAGAGTAGCTGGGATTACAGGCCTGCGCCACCACTCCTGGCTAATTTTTTTGTAGTTTTAGTACAGATGGGGTTTCTCTATGTTGGTCAGGCTGGTCTCGAACTCCCGACCTCAGGTGATTCACCCACCTTGGCCTCCCAAAGTGCTGGGATTACAGGCGTGAGCCACCGCACTTGATGGTATTTTATTTTATTTTATTTTTATTTTTACTTTTTTGAGAAGGAGTCTCGCTCTGTCACCCAGGCTGGAGTGCAGTGGCACGATCTCAGCTCACTGCAAGCTCCGTCTCCAGGGTGCACACCATTCTCCTGCCTCAGCCTCCAGAGTAGCTGGGACTACATGTGCCCACCACCATGTCCGGCTAATTTTTTGTGTTTTTAGTGGAGACGGGGTTTCACTGTATTAGCCAGGATGGTCTCTATCTCCTGACCTCGTGATCCGCCCACCTCGGCCTCCCAAAGTGCCGGGATTACAGGCGTGAGCCACCGTGCCCGTCGACGGTATTATATTTCAAAATGCTTACTATCAGCCCTTTTCTGAAATCTAATTTATCTTTTTCCCACCGGCAGGTGGCCCCAGTACATTTCCATACTTTAGGACACCTATGGGCTAATTGCAGGTCAGATTTGGTAGCAGGGGACAGAACAGAAGAAGGTAACTTTATTGGTATTTTTGCCCCTCCCTAAGAGAGCCCTCCAGCAGCGTAAGCACAATCCCCTCCAGAGGTGAGGGCTGGGGTGGGAGAGCTGAGATATCTTGCCATTTCTAGGGAGGAACTGCTCTAAGTTTTCCTGATCTTTTCCTAAAATCCTTTTGTTCCTAACCCTTTTGAGGGAGGAGGGGAGCTAAGAGATAGGGTAAGGCCCCACAAATTCACATTTGCATTCATTGATTCATGTGTCATCCATTCATTTGGTTTTTTATTTATTTACTTTTATTTATTTATTTATTTTGAGACAGAGTCTCGCTCTGTCGCCCAGGCTGGAGTGCAGTGGTGTGATCTCGGCTCACTGGAGGCTCCACCTCCCGGGTTCACTCCCGCCCACTGCACTCCAGCCTGGGCCACAGAGCGAGACTCCATCTCAAAAAAAAAAAAGAAAAGAAAGGAGAGAAGACTACAGATAAGACACAATCACATTAAGTGCTGCAAAATTAAAAGATAGGAGATTTGTCTGGCATCTTCCCAAGCCAGTGTGGAATATTTTATTGTCAGCAGATCTGGTTTGTACTATGTTACACAAGTTTTGACAACCTTAATCTGGAAACTATAGTCTACATAATAAACATAATGTTGATCTATGTGTTATTTTCTTTCCAAAGGGAGTTTAATTAATGATTTGTTCCCTGTAAAAACAGTCTGTATTCTCTTGTAGGCCAGTGGTTCACTGACGTTGAAATCCTCCTCAATCAATGCTCTTGCCTGGGCCTCCCTCAGTAATCCCATAATGCTAAGATTATAGGTGTGAGCTATCACCCCCAGCCATGAGTTATTTTATTTTATTTTTATTTTATCTTATTTATTTTACTTTATTTTATTTTTTTGAGACGGAGTCTCGCTCTGTTGCCCAGTCTGAAGGGCAGTGGCGTGATCTCGGCTCACTGCAAGCTCAGCCTTCCAGGTTCACGCCATTCTCCCACCTCAGCCTCCCGAGTAGCTGGGACTACAGGCGCCCACCACCACGCCGGGCTAATTTTGTTTTTGTATTTTTAGTGGAAACGGGGTTTCACCGTGTTAACCAGGATGGTCTCGATCTCCTGATCTCGTGATCCACCTGCCTTGGCCTCCCAAAGTGCTAGGATTACAGGAGTGAACCACCACGCCCAGCCGTAGTCTTTTCTTTCAAAGGAAAAGCTCCTTTAGGGCAAGGCCTAATCTCCAGCACCAGCCAGGGAAACAATAGAGCAGAAGCTTAAATTCCTCAAGCTCCAAGCTCATTTATGGGCTATGTGATTATGGGCATTTGTGCAAGACTTGACAACCTCATTTTCCGGGGTTTAAAATGGCAAAGTACTCTACTTCTACTTCTAAAGGCCACTGTAGGACTCAAACTAAATAATGCAGGTGTAAGGCCTTTGAAAATCATCAAGTGTGGTTCTTTATATAAGGTTGCCAGGTAGAATATAGATTAACTAGTGTGAACTCCCCAAATCTAAGATTTTGAAAGTTTATTTTGCCAAGGTTGAGGATGTGCACCTGTGACACAACCTCAGGAGGTCTTCTTTTTTTTTTTTTTTTTTTTTGAGATGGAATCTTGCTCTGCTGCCCAAGCTGGAGTGCAGTGGCACGATCCTGGCTCACTGCAACCGCCGCTTCTCAGGAGAAGCTGGGATTACAGGTGTGCCTCACCAGCTAATTTTTTTGAAACAGAATCTCACTCTGTCCCCTAGGCTGGAATGCAATGGCATGATCTTGGCTCACTGCAACCTCCACCTCCAGGGTTCAAGTGGTTCTCTTGCCTCAGCCTCCTGAGCAACTGAGATTACAGGTGCATGCAACCATGCCTGGCTAATTTTTGTATTTTTAGTAGAGATGGAGTTTCACCATGTTGGCCTGGGTGGTTTGGAACTCCTGACCTCAAGTAATCTGCCCACCTTGGCCTCCCAATGTGCTGGGATTACAGGCATGAGCCACTGCACTCAGCCTCAGGAGATTCTTGTTTATATGTGTCCAAGGTGATCAGAGCACAGCTTGCTTTTCATACATTCTAGGGAGACATGAGCCATCAATCAACATATGCAACACCAACATTGGTTCAGTCTGGAAAGGCAGGACAACTTGAAGCAAAAAAGGGAAGATTCCAAGCGGGGAGGAGTTTTCCAGGTCATAGGTAGATAACAGACAAATGGTTGCATTCTTTTGAGTTTCTGATTAGCCTCTCCAAAGGAGGCAATCAGATATGCGTTTATCTCAGTGACCAGAGGGGTGACTTTGAATAGAATGAATAGAATAGAATGGGAGAGGGGTTGGCCCTAAGGAGTTTCCAGCTTGACTTTTCCCTTTAGTTTAGTGATTTACAGGTCCCAAGATTTATTTTCCTTTAACACTATATACATGTATTTTTTTTTTTTTGAGACGGAGTCTTGCTGTGTGGCCAAGGCTGGAGTGCAGTGGCGTGATCTTGGTTCACTGCAACCTCCGCCTCCAGGGTTCAAGTGATTCTAGTGCCTCAGCCTCCTGAGTAGCTGGGATTACAGCATACTTCACCACCACAACCGGCTAAGTTTTTATGTATTTTTAGTTGAGATGGGGTTCTACCATATGGGCCAGGCTGGTCTCAAAATCCTGACCTCAGTGTTCCTCCCACCTTGGCCTCCAAAAGTGCTGGGATTACAGGCATGAGCCACTGTGCAAGGCCAACACAGTAGTTATATTTTAATTTCAGATAAATGATGAATAAATTTTAAGTATATCTCATATTTGGAATATATTTATACTAAATACTGATTAGCTGAAATTCAAATTTAACTTGGCATCCTGATTTAATTTTTAAATTTAATTTTTATTTTGTAGCCATGGTCTCACTACATTGCCCAGGCTGGTCTAGAACTCCTGGCTCCAAGCAATCCTCCTGCCTCAGTCTCCCAAAGGGCTGGGATTACAGATGTGAGCCAGGGTCGCCTGCCATTCTATATCTTTATTTGCTACGTTTGACAACCCTATTCTAATGTCATATAACAACAGCAATGAAAACAATAGCAAACATATCTAATAGGTTTTGTTTTGTTTTGAGACGGAGTCTTGCTCTGTCGCCAGGCTGGAGTGCAGTGGCGCGATCTCAGCTCACTGCAACCTCTGCCTTCCAGGTTCAAACGATTCTCCTGCCTCAGCCTCCTGAGTAGCTGGGACTATAGGTGTGTGCCACCATGCCCAGCTAATTTTTTGTGTTTTTAAAAGAGACAGGGTTTCACCATGTTAGCCAGGATGGTCTCAATCTCCTGACTTCGTGATCCGCCCACCTTGGCCTCCCAAAGTGCTGGGATTACAGGCATGAGCCACCACGCCCGGCCTATATCTAGCAGTTATTAAATGAAGTGAATAGCCTTTGAGTTTTGTATCCATTAACTCCTTTAATATTTATAAGGAAGGTGTTTTTGTGTGCAGCTTTTTGTTTGTTTTTTGCTTTTGGCTTTATTTCTTTTCTTTTCTTTTTTTTGTATGTGTGAGATGGAGTCTTGCTCTGTCTTACAGTCTGGAGTGCAGTGGCGTTATCTTGCTTCACTGCAACCTCCGCCTCCCAGGTTCAAGCGGTTCTCCCGCCTCAGCTTCCTGAGTAGCTGGGACTACAGACACACACCACCATGTCTGGCTCATTTTTGTATTTTTGGTAGAGAGAGGGTTTCACCATGTTGGCCAGACTGATCTTGAACTCCTGACCTCAAGTGACATGACTGAAACCACCTTTGCAAAATTATGACTGAAACAGAGAGAGATCTAACTTAACTGACTTCATCTTGCTTCTAACCTCCAAGCTGTCCTTGTTCATTCCTGGGTGTAGGCTGAACTAACTTTGGGAGAAACTTAGTTTATACTTTATAGTTTAAACAAAGACCGTAACAGCCCTTTACCAAAGCAGACCTCCTTCTTGACTGGGAACTAGATTGCCTTTGTAGGACTAACATTAGCCACAAGATTAGAGATTACAGTTTAGGGGTCATGCAGCTGGAGGCTACAAGATTCTGACCCTCCCTAAATTTCTCCTAAGATCAGTGCCCAGCACTTTGAGAGGCCCAGGTGGGCTGATCACCGGAGGTCAGGAGTTCGAGACCAGCCTGGCCAACATGGTGCAACCCCGTCTCCACTAAAAATACAAAAAAATTAGCCCGGCATGGTGGCGGGTGCTTATAATCCCAGCTGCTCCCAGGAAAGAGATCAATAAACTGGCTCATCTGATCCTGTGGCCCCCACCCAGGAACTGACTCAGTGCAAGAAGACAGCTCTGATTTCTTAGGATTTCATCTCTGACCAACCAATCAGCACTCCTGGCTCACTGGCTTCCCGTCACCCACCAGGTTATCCTTAAAAACTCTGCTCCCCGAATGCTCTAGGAGACGGATTTGAGTAATAATAAAACTCTGGTCTCCCGGACAGCTGGCTCTGCATGAATTACTCTTTCTTTATTGCAATTCCCATCTTGATGAATTGGGTCTCTCTAGGCAGTGGGCAAGGTGAATTCCTTGGGCAGTTACACGAACAGCTGGGCCTTCCAAAGCGCTGGGATTTCAGGCGTAAGCCACCACACCTGGCGTGTTTTTGGCTTTATTTCATCAAGGAAACTGAGGTGGTAATTTGCCCAATGTCACGCAGCCACTATGTACAGGAACAAAAGTGCCCATGTGACTCCTATATAGCTCAGATTTTCTGCGCAGTTATGATTTTAAGTATTCTGTTATCCTGACTGGTTCTACTCAACACTCCTTGCCAAGCCATGCAACATTTTGTTCTAATGAGTATGATCACCACACTCAGAAGATGACTATAGTTTCGGCCAGGCGTGTTGGCTCACGCCTGTAATCCCAGCACTTTGGGAGGCCAAGGGGGACAGATCACAAGGTCAGGACATCGAGACCATCCTGGCTAACACGGTGGAATTCCGACTCTACTAAAAATACAAAAAATTAGCCGGGCGAGGTGGTGGGCGCCTATAGTCCCAGCTACTCCAGAGGCTGAGGCAGGAGAATGGCATGAACCCTGGAGGCGGAGCTTGCAGTGAGCCGAGAGCGCACCACTGCACTCCAGCCTGGGCGACAGAGCCACACTCTGTCTCAAAAAAAAAAGAAAGAAAGAAAATGACTATAGTTTCATATAAAGTTGTGAAGGAGATACCCACCACCGCCTCTTGTTATTCCTGCTTTCTCTACCAAGTGTCCCCGCTGAAAAATCAACTGACAAAGGCAGCTTAACAGAGAAAATGCATACACATTTATTAACATGCACGGGGTATGGGTGGGGCGAATCACACAGTAATTACCCAATATCCCAGTAGTTGTATAGCCTTATTTCAGAGAGGAGGGAGAGATCAGAAACACAGCAGTTCTGTTAAGGGGCAATAAATGATTACAAGTCAGAATGAATGGATAAGGGAACAGAGATTAACTTGTAAATGGTTCTCTTTGGAAACTGAATGAGCCTGAAAGACAGACATTGTCTTGTAAAAGAATCTGTTCTGATGTGATTACATTCTTGGTCTTCCTTCCTGCAAAAGATCAAAAGATAATAGACAGGGGGAGGAAAAACAATTGCTCTTGGAGGGTCCTTGGCTCTTTATGTAGATTGGGGAAGTGTCTTCCGACCCTGTTGATCTCTAGGGCATATTTATTTCAAAAGACTCATTATACCAGGGAGTCATATTTTGGGGTGAAGTTCCCTGTGTTCCTTTACTGGCCTTAACCCCAGTCAGTGGAGATGGATGAGGCAAAGATCTTCTGCTCCTACTGGAGTCCTTCCCAGCATACAGGCATCCCCCTCTGGACTTTGGCACCTGAGAAGGCATTAGTAATCGGAGAAAGTTCTGGGCACCTTCACATCACACCAAGGCTTTACTCCGCCTTGTAAGAACCTAGGCCAGGCATGGTGGCTCAAGGCTATCATCCTAGCACTTTGGGAGGCCAAGGCGTGGGAAGGGAAGGGGGGATAAGACCAGCCTGGTTTCTATTAAAAACAAACAAAAACACGGGCCGGACGTGGTGGCTCATGCCTGTAATCCCAGCACTTTGGGAGGAGGAGATGGACCAATCACTTGAGGTCAGGAGTTCCAGACCATCTTTACCAACGTAGTGAAACCCCATCTCTACTAAAAATACAAAAATTAGCTGGGCATGCTGGTGGGCTCCTATAGTCCCAGCTACTCGGGAGGCTGAGGCAGGAGAACCGCTTGAACCCAGGAGGCAAATGTTGCAGTCAGCTGATATCACACCACTGCACTCCAGCCTGGGCGACAGAGCGAGATTCCATCCCACAAACACACACAAACACATACATATACACGACAACAGCAACAAAAAACACCTGGCTATGTAGTGCTGGGCACAGTAGGGTCCCTAATAAATAGTTTGGTAGGAAATAAATGCATGAATTGCCCTTTTGCTTCATGTTTACCCCCGCACACTAAAGGAGAGATGGCTTTTGTTTATTTTGTTTCCTTTTAATACAACACGTTGTTACTTTTGTTTGGTATGGATGGTGAGCCAAGGCATAGTATTTATTGCTGGGTAATTTTGATAACATCAGAGATTGAGCACCTACTATATGCCAGACACTATTCTAGTCACTTGGGATATATCTCTGCAAAGATCCCAGTCCTCCGAGAGGCTGTAGTCCTAGAACTTTGGGAGGCCAAGACGAGAAGATTGCTTGAGCCCAGGAGTTCGAGACCATCTAGGACATCATGGCGAAACCCTGTCTCTACCAAAAATACAAAAATTGGCTGGACATAGGGGTGTGTACCTGTGGTCTCAGCTACACGGAAGACTGAGGCAGGAGGATCGCTTGAGCCCGAGAGGTGGGGGGATTGCAGTGAGCCGAGACTGCACTACTGCACTTAATCCTGCACGACAGAGCAAGACCCTGTCTCAAAACAAACAAACAAAAACCCTGGCAGATTAACTGGTGAAAAGGCATACAAAGTTATTAATGCGCACAGGGAGAATAAGAGAGTGATGATCCCAGCCACTCAACGGGGAAGGGAAGGTTATATTCCATCTTGATGTTACTGAAAGAATGGGGAACATACCCCAAAACAGGATATAAGGGTAAATCATATGGTGGCCAGCAGTTACGGGATGGAGAGAAGCTGAAGCCTGGCTAGCCACAGTGGTCTGTTAGGTCATTGAAACCACATAGGTAGCAGCCTTCAGAGACAAAATAGGTAGTAAATATTCCTTCAGGCTTTAAAAGTTGTCAGGCTCTCAGCTAATGTTTCTACATCTGGGGAAGGGAGGGCTCCAAAGAAAGCCTGGCTGCCTCAGGGCAGATTTTCTCTACAGATGCACGTCTTTCCCATGAAAGACAGCTTTCCTTCTATTCTTGTATTTCCAACCCTTCTGAAGAGGTATCTTCTTTTTCTTTTTTATTATGAAATAATAAAATATGTCAAATAAGTTTAATTAACTAATTTATTTATTTTTGAGATGGAGTCTCACTCTGTTGCCGAGGCTGGAGTGCAGTGGTGTGATCTCGGCTCACTGCAACCTCCGCCTCCCAGGTTCAAGAGATTATCCTGCCTCAGCCTCCTGAGCTGGGATTACAGACGCACGCCATCAAGCCCAGCTAATTTTTGTATTTTTAGTAGACACGGGGATTTCGCTATGTTGCCCAGGCTGGTCTCGAACTCCTGACTTCACACGATCCGCCCACCTCTGCATTCCAAAGTGCTGGGATTACAGGCATGAGCCACTACACCTGGCCAGAAGTATATATTTTGAGGTAAAGTGAAATATTTTGGTTTCCTTCAAGGGAATTATTAGTTATCTTGCTGTGGTGTGGCCTTGGGAGATGCATTCTTTTCTGTTGTTTTTGCCACCTTCTTTGTTTGCCTGTGTTGGGCGCATTGTGGTCTGATGATCAATAGGCTGATTTTCACTTTCTCAAAGTAGAGACTACAGAAAAGTCGAACTTAAGGGCTTATGAAAAACTGCCTATGGAAGCTCAGAGTTTAATATGTTGCATCTTAGTGGACAGTAGGCCTTATGGGGAAAAATAATTAAATACGCTCTAAGGCCCGGAGTGGTAGCTCATGCCTCTAATCCCAGCACTTAGGGAGGCCAAGGCAGGAGCATCACTTGAGCCCAGGTGCTGGAGACCAGCCTGGCCAATATATAGTGAGACCCCATCTCTAAACAAAATTAAAAGTTAAGTACACTTAACTTTTCATAGTTTTAGAAGTAATCCAGGCTGGGCGCAGTGGCTCACGTCTGTAATCCCAGCACTTTGAGAGGCCTGGGGGGTGGGGGGTGGGGGGGTGGGGGGTTGTTGGCGAGGATCATGAAGTCAAGAGATCCAGACCATCCTGGCCAACGTGGTGAAACCCTGTCTCTACTAAAAATACAAAAAATTAGCTAGGTGTGGTGGCACATCTGTAGTCCTAGCTACTTGGGAGGCTGAGGCAGGAGAATAAAACCTTAAACCAGGCAGAGGTTGCAGTGAGCGAGGGTGCACCATGCACTCCAACTGAGTGACAGAGCGAGACTCTGTCTCAAAAAAAACAAAACAAAACAAAACAAAGAAGTAATCCTTAGAAGTTAGGATATGCCTTATTTCTCAGCCATAAAATAGAAGGCTGTATTTACAAGAGACTTCTTTGGCTGCTCCCTTCCCCAGATCTAGGAGATATTAACTGAGAGTCTGACAACTTTGAAAGTCTGAAAGAAACATTTACCACCTATTGTGTCTCTGAAGGTTACTACTGTATGGTAGCCTTTATTTGCCACAACATGGATAAACCTGCAGGACATTATGCTAAACGAAATAAGCCAGACACAAAGAACAATACTACATTATCTCACTTATATGTGAAGATGTGAAAAAGTTGAATACATAGAAACAGAGTAGAACAGTGGTTTACCAGGAGCGGAGTGGGGAGTGGGGACATCTAGGTCAAAGGGGACAAAGTTGCAGCTGCCTAGGATGAATAAGTCTAGATATCTAATGTACCACACGAAGACTATGATTATTGTTAATAGATAATATCGTATTGTATACTGGAAAATTGCTAAGAGTAGAGCTTGGGTTTTTACCACAAACACATACACAAAATATTCATGTGAGGTGATATGCTAAATCTGCTTGACTGTAGTAATCACTTCATTATGTACGTGTATATTAAAACAATGTTTTACACCTTAAATATATACAGTTTTAAAGATGCATTTAAAAAAAAGCTAGGATATTCCAGACATATTTTGTTACTCATTTTGTATTCACTGCAGTGTGAAAAGCACAACGCAAAGGGTTGTTGTTTTTTTTGAGACGGAGTCTTGCTCTGTCGCCCAGGCTGGAGTGCAGTGTCGCAATCTTGGCTCACTGCAAGCTCCACCTCCTGGGTTCCCGCCATTCTCCTGCCTCAGCCTCCCGAGTAGCTGGGACTACAGGCGCCTGCCACCACGCCCGGCTAATATTTTTGTATTTTTTAGTAGAGACGGGGTGTTCACCGCATTAGCCAGGATGGTCTCTATCTCCTGACCTCGTGATCCGCCCCCCTCGGCCTACCAAAATGTTGAGATTACAGGCGTGAGCCGCTGCGCGCAGCCAATGCAAAGGTTTTTAAACAGACTCTCATTTAATTTTCACAGCCATCTCTAGAGTAGGTACTATTATCTATTATTACTATTATTTTGAGACGGAGTTTCACTCTGCCGCCCAAGCTGAAGTGCAGTGTGGCGCGATCTCAGCTCACTGCAGCCTTCGCCTCCCGGGTTCAAGGAATTCTCCTGCCTCAGCCTCCTGAGTAACTGGGACTAGCCACTATACCCGGCTAATTTTTGTATTTTTAGTAAAGACAGGGGTTTTATCATGTTGGCCAGGCTGATCTCGAACTCATGACCTCAGGTGATCCACCCACATTGGCCTCCCAAAGTGCTGGGATTACAGGCGTGAGCCACCGTGCCTGTACTGTTATTATTATTATTATTATTGTCATTTTTACAGAGGAGAAAGCAGGAGCACCAAGAGGTAGGATAATTTGCTGGAAGACACACATAGCTTAGAAAGGGAAGCCGGGAGATAAGGGGAACGGCCCTTCAGAGCATTGCTCAGCCAAAATACTTGGCCAAGATCACATCTCTGATACTAGGAATGATATAACCTTTATTAACTGTTTACCATGTACCAGGCACTAAGTTCAGTGATTTCTAAAGACATCATGTAATCCTCACAGCAACCATATGTGGGTCTGCTGTCATCCTGATTTGAGAGAGGCTGAAACTGAGGCTCAGAACAGGTACCTAGCTCAAATCTTACTAGAGAATTGGGAAAGTGCAGATTCAAACCCAGGTCTTCCGACTGCGGGTTCCTAGTGGCCCCAGCCCCCGCTCCACTATATCAGGATCTGCCAGGAAGCAAGCCGCTAACTGCGGACTTTCGTCGCTGGGGTTTCGAGCCCAGGACACACCTGTACAGACCCCCCGCTAGCCCCGCCCCTTTCCCGGAGGAGACGTCCCCTCCACCAATCAGCGGCGCCGTGGGCGGGCCGCGGGCGCGCACGCTCCGGGCCCGCAGTTGAAGTGGCGAGAGCGCTCAGAGAAGCGACGCATAGCAGGCGGGGACGGAGCGGGTGCCTCAGTGTCCTTCCCCTCCCCTCTCCTGGCCTCGCCGTCCTCTCCCCGCAGCCGGACCGGAACTATGTGATCCCGGAAGTTCCGGGGCCTTTGCTGTGTGGGATAAACAGTAATGGCGGAGGCTGCAGCTCCCGGAACAACAGCCACAACATCAGGAGCAGGAGCGGCAGCGGCGGCGGCGGCAGCAGCCTCCCCCACCCCGATCCCCACAGTCACCGCCCCGTCCCTGGGGGCGGGCGGAGGGGGCGGCGGCAGCGACGGCAGCGGCGGCGGCTGGACTAAACAGGTCACCTGCAGGTAGGACGTTGCGCGGCGGAGCGCCGGCCGCGGGGAGGGGGCCGCGGGCCGAGTCTGCGGCGCGGGAGGAAGGAGAGCGGCCGGCCGGCGGCGTGAGGCGCGGGAGGGCGGGGACCGGCGTTTTCTCGACCTCTGCAGCCCTCGCGTTCGCCGCCGCCGCCGCGTTCCTCCAGTCACTGCGTCAACCCCCGCTGGGCCGCGGAGACCTCAGCGCTGTCCGCGGAGGCCTGGCGGTGCGCGATTGCTGCGGAGCCGCGGGGCTGCACCGCCGCTTACCCTTCCCTGAGCGCTGCTTGAGCTGGCTGCGAGCGCATCGGGGAGAGGTGGGCTGGCTCCTCCCCTGCCGCTGGAAGGATGCCCCCGCCGCTGCCTCCGGCTCCCGGGGCTCGGGAGGTGGGCTCTTCCAGCCGGTCTCCTAGCGATCCTCTCCCGGCCTAGACACCCCGCCGAGGGCCCCAGCGAGCTTGCCTGGCTCCCGGCCCTCTTCTCCCTCCGTGCCATCCGTTTGTAACGTCTTTTCACGTCCCTCGGTCCCTCCGCCCCCCATCCTCCGCCCAACTGTGAGAAGAAGCTTTTGTATTTCTTCTTTGTATGTTTGTCGAGGTTGGCGGTGCGAGCTTTGTCTTAGAAGCAGGCGTTCGGGGGCCGGGGTTGTCTTCTCCACCCGCGGGTTTTTGAGCTGCAGATTATTACCCTCCCCCAGCGCTGTGTTCCTCTTTTGAAATTTACGCATCTTCTGAAGGAGTGAAAGGGCTCTTCGCTCCCGGAAGAGGAGGGAGGTTTGGTTTTGGTTTGATATGGGAGACTTAAATATTAGAAAAATTAAGGGATGGCGGTTGTATGGATGTGTACGCTTGTAAAAAAAACTATCTAGCTCTACGCAGAAGAAGGCATTTAATTGTACGTTTTTTATATTCCAGTTTTTAAATAGTGATCAGTAGCGACTGTAAGCTTTTCATTTTCTATCAGTTGAATAAATCAGCTGAAATGCCGGTTTTCACCTAGGTGGTGTAATTTAAATGCAAGTATGTAAAAATGATTCCTAATAAGAACTTGTAGTATTAAGGGTGAAATTTGAAACCTTCCCAGTCTTTGCTGGGATACATTTATCCTGGCGACCTTCGAAGCTCTCTCAGCCTTTGATATGATACATTTGAGGTGTGAAAAATAAGCTTAATTATTTTACATAACGGGATGTAGAAAGCAGAAACGCAATTTTAGATCACTTGTCTTATTCATCGGTGGATTGTAAAAATGGAATATTGCAAGGAATGATGATTTTAAAGTTTCTACTCATGGAGCAAATTATTTGAGTATCTGTTTCCCTTTTACAATGCTACAGTTGATTTATATGTGCTAGTTACGTCTTTTTAAAATTGAAGCCGGCCTGTCTGGGTGGCTAGGTCGGCGGTGGCTCACGCCTGTAATCCCTGCATTTTGGGAGGCAGAGGCGGATCGCCTGAGGTCAGGAGTTTGAGACCAGTCTGGCCAACAGGGTGAAATCCTGTCTCTACTAAGAATATGAAAATTAGGCCGGGCACGGTGGCTCACACTTGTAATCCCAGCACTTTGGGAGGCCAAGGCAGGTAGATCACGAAGTGAGAAGTTCAAGACCAGCCTGGCCAGGATGGTGAAACCCCATCTCTACTAAAAATACAAAAAACGTTAGCCGGGCGTGGTATCAGGCCCCTGTAATCTCAGCTACTCGGGAGGCAGAGGCAGGGAGTTGCTTGAACCCAGGAGGCGGAGGTTGCGGTGACCCGAGATCACACCACTTCACTCCAGCCTGGGCGAAAGTGAAACTCTGTCAGAAGGAAAAAAAAAAAAAAAAAGACCTTAGATTTACCAGTTTTTGGGGTTTTTTTGTATAGCTTTTGCTTGAGACTTTTTTTGTTGTTGTGCAGATTACTTGATAGGTCTGGGATTTTAGTGTTTGACATTGTTTTCGGTTGTTCTAGGTACCAACATGATCTCTTACTAAAAACTATTTTCTCATTTGGATAGAGGAATGTCAACTATGAGCTTTTTTTTTTTTTTTTTTTTGAGACAGTCCCCCTCTTGTTGCCCAGGTTGGTGTGCAAAGGTGTGCTCTCTACTCACCACAACCCCTGCCTCCCAGGTTTAATTGATTCTCCTGCCTCAGTCTCTGGGATTACAGATGCCTCAGTAGCTGGGATTACAGGCATGCACCACCACACCCGGCTAATTTTGTGTTTTTAGTAGAGGGCTTTCTCCATGTTGGTCAGGCTGGTCTTGAACTCCCGACCTCAGGTGATCTGCCCCCCCTTGACCTCCCAAAGTGCTGGGATTACAGGCGTGAGCCACTGCCCCCGGCCTATGATCTGTATTGTACACTTTGAGCTCTCTGAGAAGAGCAGGGCCCTATTTTATCTGCAGGACTTTCTTTCCTCAGTTCCTGGCATAGAGCAGATACTCAGTAAATGCTTGAATGATGTTGATAAAGCCATACCTAGAATTACCCACTTTAACAGGAACTTTGTAAGATTCCTCTCCTTTCTTTTTTTTTTTTTTTTTTTTTGAGACGGAGTCTCGCTCTGCCGCCCAGGCTGGAGTGCAGTGGCCGGACCTCAGCTCACTGCAAGCTCCGCCTCCCGGGTCCACGCCATTCTCCTGCCTCAGCCTCCCGAGTAGCTGGGACTGCAGGCGCCCGCCACTGCGCCCGGCTAGTTTTTTGTATTTTTTAGTAGAGACGGGGTTTCACCGTATTAGCGAGGATGGTCTCGATCTCCTGACCTTGTGATCCGCCCGTCTCGGCCTCCCAAAGTGCTGGGATTACAGGCTTGAGCCACCGCGCCCGGCCACCTCTCCTTTCATTTAAAAAAAAAATTGTAAATTACTAAAGACAAAGTACTTAATAGAACACATGTGTATCTTTGTTGTTTTCTTTCTTTCTTTCTTTCTTTCTTTTTTTGGGACGGAATCTCGCTCTGTTTCCCAGGCTGGAGTGCAGTGGTTGTTTTCTTTCTTTCTTTTTTTGGGGGGACGGAATCTTGCTCTGTTGCCCAGGCTGGAGTGCAGTGGCAAGATCTCGGCCCACTGCAACCTCTGCCTCCCGGGTTCAAGCGATTCTTCTGCCTCAGCCTCCTGAGTAGCTGGGATTATGCCCGGCCGCATATGTGTCTTTCTGGAACTTGACCTTGTTCAGTCATTCAGTAAGTAAACATTGCACGCCAGCAATGGGAGACACAATATTAGGTGCTCAAGAGAGTGCAGATGTGTATACTATATTATAAATAAACATTTTCAATGTTTTCTAGGTAAATGTCCCCTAAAGAGAATCAGGTAGAGGTGTGGTTTAGTGTTTGTGCTGATTTCTCCGTATAGCACATCCCTCCTGTATCTAGGAATTTGACTAAAGCTGTTTTCTTCACTTAGGGTGTAATACTCTTAAGTTAGTTTTGATTAGAATGTTTTTAATTGCTTGGAATCACCTGTATTTTCTTACTGGTTATATTTTTTCTGATGTTTCTCCTGAGGTTTTCATTGTGTTTTACTTCTGCTTAAGTAAAACCTAAGAATACCTTTCCTCAGAAACTGTGTTATGCTGCCACCACCAGGCTGTTTTTCGTATCTTTTATTACAGGAATACTAAGAAATAGAAATATGCTCATTGCATCTGCTACCTTGAGTTACCTTGAGTGTGTGCAGTTAGAACAGTTAATACTTAAAGAGAAGTTGTAATTCGAATTTAGACCTCGCTTTATTAGAGTGCTTCTGTAATGGTAGATGAGTGTTCTGGTAGTTGAAATAATACACAAAAATCAAAGGTTTTTTGATTTTTCAAAAAACTCTTTTATTTTTATTTTTTGAGATAGGGTTTCTCTCTGTCCCCTAGGCTGGAGTGCAGTGGCAGTGTCTTGGCTCATTGCAGCCTCCACCTCCCAGGCTCAAGCAATCAAGCAATCCTCCCGCCTGAACCTCCCCAGTAGCTGGAATTACAGGCACATGCCACCACCCCGGCTAATATTTTTTGCATTTTTGGTAGAGACAGGGTTTCACCCTGTTGCCTAGGCTGGTCTAGAACTCCTAAGCTCGAGTGTGTTTCACCTGCCTTGGCCTCCCGAAGTGCTGGAATTACAGGTGTGAACCACCATGCTCGGCCTTGAAAGTTCTTTTTTTTTGAGACAGAGTCTCTCTCTGTAGCGGAAGCTGGAGTGCAGTGGCATGATCTCGGCTCACTACAACCTCTGCCTCCTGGGTTCAAGCAATTCTGGTGCCTCAGCCTCCCGAGGAGCTGGGATTACAGGTGCGTGCCATCACGCCCGGCTAATTATTTTTATGTTTAGTAGAGATGCGGTTTCACCATGTTGCCCAGGCTGGTCTTGAATTCCTGACCTCAGGTGATCCACCCGCCTCGGCCTCCCGAAGTCCTGGGATTACAGGCATGAGCCACCGTACCTGGTCTCAAAAGTTTTGAAAAATGTGGTTAACATAACTTAAAAATCGGCTGGGCATGGTGGCTCACGCCTATAATTCCAGCACTTTGGGAGGCCAAGGCAGGCGGGTCACTTGAGGTCAGGAGTTCGAGATCAACCTGGCCAACATGATGAAACCCCGTCTCTACTAAACATACAAAAATTAGCTGGGCGTGGTGGCAGGCGCCTGTAATTGCAGCCATTCTGGAGGCTGAGGTGGGAGAATTGCTTGATCCCAGGAGGCGGAGGTTGCAGTGAGCCAAGACTGTGCCACTGCACTCCAGCCTGGGTGACAGAGCGAGACTTCATCTCAAAAAAAAAAGAGAAGGAAATCCTTCTAGAAATTCTTTATCTGAGTGCTGTGATGTCCGTAGTGAAATTTATTACTTGGAAACTACCTAGTGATTGTGAGAGGAAATAAATAATAAATATTTAGATGGTATTAAAAAGGTTATGCAGCTGGGAAAGAAAACTTAATTTGCTATTGGTACCATGATTCACCATCACATCTAGCTGTCTTCTACAGCCTTTTATTCTTTTTTTTTTGAGACGGAGTCTCAGTGGCGTGATCTTGGCTCACTGCAACCTCTGGGCCCCCCACCCACCGTGGGTTCAAGCAATTCTCCTGCCTCAGCCTCCCGAGTAGCTGGGACTACAAGTGCGTGCCACCATGCCTGGCTAATTTTTTGGGTTTTTTGTATTTTTAGTAGAGACAGGGTTTCACAGTGTTAGCCAGGATGGTCTCGATCTCCTGACGTCATGATCCACTTCCCTCAGCCTCCCAAAGTGCTGGGATTACAGGTGTGAGCCACCATACCCGGCCTAATTTTTGTATTTTTAGTAAGTAGAGGGTTTCACCATGTTGGCCAGGCTGGTTTTGAACACCTGACCTCTGGTGATCTACCGCCCTCAGCCTCCCAAAGTGCTGGGATTATAGGTGTGAGCCTCGGGGCCCACCCTACAGCCTTTTATTCTTTCTTTTTTCTTTCTTTCTTTTTTTTTTTATTTCCCGATCTCAGATGATCCGCCCAATTTTTAGCCTTCCAAAGTGCTGGGAATACAGGCGGGAGCCACCATACCAGGGCTATATAGCCTTTTATTCTATTTGCTTTTTTTTGTTTTATGATAGGGTGTTGCCCAGACTGGCCTTGAACTCCTGGTCTGGCCTCAAGCTATCCACCCACCTCAGCCTCCAGAGTAGCTGGAATTACAGGCATGAGCCACCACCCCAGCTCTTCTACCTTTTTCTTTTTCTTCTCTCTCTGTCTTTTTTTTTTTTTTGAGACGGAGTCTCGCTCTGTCGCCCAGGCTGGAGTGCAGTGGCCAGATCTCAGCTCACTGCAAGCTCCGCCTCCCGGGTTCCCGCTATTCTCCTGCCTCAGCCTCCCGAGTAGCTGGGACCACAGGCCCCGCCACCTCGCCCGGCTAATTTTTTGTGTTTTTAGTAGAGACGGGGTTTCGCCGTGTTAGCCAGGATGGTCTCGATCTCCTGACCTTGTGATCCGCCCGTCTAGGCCTCCCAAAGTGCTGGGATTCTCCTCTCTCAGGCTCCTGAGTAGCTGGGATTACAGGCTTGTGTCACCACGCTCAGCTAATTTTGTATTTTTAGTAGGAACGGGTTTCACCATGTTGGTCAGGCTGGTCTCGAACTCCCAACCTCAGGTGATCCACCTGCCTTGGCCTCCCAAAGTGCTGGGATTACAGGCGGGAGCCACCGCGCCCAGATTTCTACCTTTATCTGACAAGTACATATTATGTGCACAGATAGTAGGAGATAATAGGGGGAATAAACCAGTCTTTACCCATCAGGAATTTATAATCTAGTTTGATAAACAGTGTACTCACTCATTAAAAGTTAAATATCAAAGTAAGAAATGTCACTGCAGATGAATTGATTAAATGCCATATCTATAATTTATAGAAATTCCTAAAGAGGTTGTTAAGATGCCTAGAGATACTCTGAGGGTGCTGTTTGGTTCTCTTGTACCCTTACAGGGTAACTTGGCAGTTTGTTTTCTATCTTGGCGGCCACTATTAGATTTCTAAGAGGCACAGCAGTAGGGGGATTCTAGTAAATTTTGTCTTTATTACTGGACAGTGTCTCTCGGAGTCAGTCTGCATGGTGGAAGGAACTTCAGAAATAATATATGGCCCAGGCTTTCACCGAAGGCAAACTCAACTTGGGTAGTGACATTAAGGTGAATTTGGATGATGGTTTTTTTTTTGGTGGTGTCATTTAAAAACAAGACACCTACTTATATTCATTGGTTTTTGTTTGGAGGAGAAATTCTTTGTAGACTATCTTTTTTTTTTTCTTTTTCTCTCTTTTTGAGGTGGAGTCTCTCTCTGTTGCCCAGGCTGGAGTGCAGTGGCTCATTGGTGCCATCTCAAGCCCAGGAATCTGAGACCTGCCTATGCAACATAGCGAGACCCCCAGCTCTACAAAAAATTAAATTTGAGAGTTACTTGTTTAACATCCATAGATAATACACGTAGACATTTCTGAACTAGGAAGACAGAAAAGCCCTACCCAATTTTCTTTTTAAGGTGGAGTCTCACTGTGTTGCCCAGGCTGGAGTGTACTGGCAGGCTCTTGGCTCACTGCAACCTCCGCCTCCCGGGTTCAAGCGATTCCCCTGCCTCAGCCTCCCGAGTAGTTGGGATTATAGGCGCCTGCACCACGCCCGGCTAATTTTTTTATTTTTAGTAGAGATAGTGTTTCACCATGTTAGTCAGAATGGTCTTGATCTCCTGACCTCATGATCTGTCCGCCTCAGCCTCCCAAAGGTGCTACGATTGCAGACACGAGGCACCGAGCCCGGCCCTTTCTTTGTTTATTTCGTGTGTTTATGTATTTGATGGTTGAATATATTAGCCATGAATACTAATTGGTTTTAATCTTTTCAAGGATTGGTTTTAATCTAGTTTTGTGGTCCTTTGTCTCACAGGTATTTTATGCATGGGGTTTGTAAGGAAGGAGACAACTGTCGCTACTCGCATGACCTCTCTGACAGTCCGTATAGTGTAGTGTGCAAGTATTTTCAGCGAGGGTACTGTATTTATGGAGACCGCTGCAGGTAAGAATTTGTTTATAAATTTGTTCAGGGGTGGGTTGGAGGAAAAATGTAAAAGGCGTAATTCTGATAGCTTTATATGTCATTGATTAAAAATAATGCTTTGAAAATGACTCTTGACTGGGCAGTGGCTCATGCCTATAATCCCAGCACTTTGGCAGGCTGAGGTAGGAGGATTGCTTGAGCTTGGAAGTTTGAGACCAGCCTGGGTAACCTAGTGAGACCTCGTGTCTACAAAATATAGAAAAATTAGCTGGGCATGGTGGTGTGCATCTGTAATCCCAGCTACTTCGGAGGCTGAAGCAGGAGAATTGCATGAACCCGGAGATGAAGGCTGCAGTAAGTCAAGAGCCTGCCACTACACTCCAGCCTGGGCAACAGAGCGAGACTCCACCTTAAAAAGAAATTTGGGTAGGGCTTTTCTGTCTTCCTAGTTCAGAAATGTCTTAGGTGGGCCGGGCGCGGTGGCTTAAGCCTGTAATCCCAGCACTTTGGGTGGCCGAGACGGGCGGATCACGAGGTCAGGAGATCGAGACCATCCTGGCGAACACGGTGAAACCCCGTCTCTACTAAAAATACAAGAAAATTAGCCGGGCGAGGTGGTGGGCGCCTGTAGTCCCAGCTACTTGGGAGGCTGAGGCAGGAGAATGGCGTGAACCCGGGGGGGCGGAGCTTGCAGTGAGCCGAGATCGCGCCACTGCACTCCAGCCTGGGGCACAGAGCAAGACTCCGCCTCAAAAAAAAAAAAAAAAGAAAGAAAGAAATGTCTTAGGTGTATTATCTATGGATGTTAAACAAGTAACCCTCAAATTTAATTTTTTGTAGAGATGGGGGTCTCGCTATGTTGCATGGGCTGGTCTCAGATTCCTGGGCTCAAACGATCTTCCTGCCTTGGCCTCGGGAAAAGTGTTGGGATTACAGACATGAGCCACGGAACCTGATCCACCCCCAAATTGAGTAACTTAAAACAGTGAACATTTATTAACTCAGTTTCTGGGGTTGTGGATTCTGTGAGTGCCTTAGCTGGATGGTTCTAGCTCAGAGACTCTTAAGAGATGGTAGTCAAAATTTTAACAAGGGTAGTAGTTATCTGAAGACTTGATGGGGACTCCAGGATATATATATATATTTTTTTTTTTTTTTTTTTCTTTCTTTTTTTGTGAGACAGAGTCTCGTTCTTCTGTCACCCAGGCTGGAGTGCAGTGGCAAGATCTGGGCTCACTGCAACCTCTGCCTCCCAGATTCAAGCAATTCTCCTGCCTCAGTTTCCCGAGTAGATGGGATTACAGCTGTGTGCCACCATGACCGGCTAATTTTTTATATTTTTGGTAGTGACAGGGTTTCATCATGTTGGCCAGGCTAGTCTCAAACTGCTGACCTCAAGTGATCTGCCCACCTCGGCCTCCCAAAGTGCTGGGATTACAGGCATGAGCCACGATGCCCAGCCAGGATTGTTTTTTGTTTGGTTTGGTTTTTTGTTTGTTTGTTTGGTTTGTTTTGTTTAAGACAGAGTCTTGCTCTTGTCACCCAGGCTGGAGTGCAATGGCACAATCTCAGCTCACTGCAACCTCTGCCTCCCAGGTTCAAACAATTCTCCTGCCTCAGCCTCCCAAGTAGCTGGGATTACAGGCATGCACTGCCACGCCAAGCTAATTTTTGTATTTTTAGTAGGGACAGGGTTTTCACCTTGTTGAAAGGATGGTCTCAATCTCCTGACCAGCCCACACCAGCCTCCCAGAGTGCTGGGATTATAGGCATGAGCCATCACGCCCGGCCCACACACCCCACTAACTGTTGTATTTTTAGTAGAGAGGGGGTTTTACCATGTTGGCTAGGCTGGTCTCAACACTTGGGCTCAGGCAGTCTGCCTGCCTGCCTCTGCCTCCCAAAGTGCTGGGATTAAGGCCTGAGCCACCATGCCTGGCCCACATGGGCCTTTTCATAGGGATGCTTTAGTGTCCTTGCTGCTTGGCAGCTAGCTTTCCCTAGAGCAAACAATTTAACAAAGGAGACACCACAATGCCTTTTATGACCTAGTGTCGGGAGTCATGTAGTGTCACTTCCACTGATTCTGGACTAAGTCCAGCCCACATGTAAAGGGAGAGGATTGGGCTCCAACTTTTGAAGGGAGACATGTCAAAGAGTTTTGCACATACTTTAAACCACTACCCTCGGTAAGACTTGACAGTGTTATAGTCAATGTTTTTTTGTTGTTGTTGAGATGGAGTCTGGCTCTGTCGCCCAGGCTGGAGTGCAGTGGTGCGATCTCAACTCACTGCAACCTCCCGCCCCTGGGTTCATGCCATTTTCCTGCCTCAGCCTCCTGAGTAACTGGGACTGCAGGCGCCCGCCACCATGCCTGTCTAATTTTTTGTGGTTTTGGTAGAGGTAGAGTTTCAACGTGTTAGCCAGGATGGTCTCGATCTCCTGACCTCGTGATCCGCCCATTTCGGCCTCCCAAAGGACTGGGATTACAGGCATGAGCCACCGCGCCTGGTGTCATAGTCAATTCTACTGTCATTATCAGAAAATCTAGTGTGAGTCACTGGGTTCAAATGATTAGAGTTCAGAACCTGACATTATTGATGGGGTAGGATATTAATATTAAGTCATCCCACATCTGTTTATTAGAGAGTCCAGTCAAGATGGGGGTGAAGAGAAGATCTTTTTCAAATGACTGTAGGATTTCAGAAGTTGATCCCATAAAAACTTTATTTAGTTGTTATTCATTTTGCCCTCTGCTAATTTGTCATTAGAGTATTGCTGAAAAGGGGGAAAATGACAGTGACATTATTCTCAAACTCTCCACCAGGTATGTCTTTTTTTTTTTTTTTTTTTTATACAGAGTCTTACTCTGTTGCCAGGCTGGAGTGTTGTGGCATGATCTTGACTCACCGCAACCTCCGACTCCTGGTTCAAGCAATTCTCCTGCCTCAGCCTCCCGAGTAGCTGGGATTACAGGCATGCGCCACCACACCCAGCTGATTTTTGCATTTTTAGTAGAGATAGTTTCGCTATGTCAGCCAGGCTGGTCTTGAACTCCTGACCTCAGGTGATCCACCCGCCTTGGCCTCCCAAAGTGCTGGGATTACAGGCGTGAGCTACGGCGCCCGGCCTCTCCACTAGACATGTCTTCTGCAGTCTCACTATACAAGGCAGAAAAAGTAGTGAGAACTTCACCCTACAGTGATGAATGGGGGAATCTTTGTGGTGGTACAGTCTCTGCAGGTATTGAGGCTAATTGTAAGGGAGCTGTGTTCCTTGAACTGGGTTCCAGTCTTTTGAGAGTTACTGCCAACTGTTACTGGGGCAGGAGGAGTTGAATATTGATGAGAGTGAAGAATCCAACCTCCCAAGCAGAGGGATGAGAATAGACTTTGAGATAGAATCAGAAGGCTATAGTTAATTAGCATTTGGTCCCTGTTTCAGAAGAAGTGCTCATCTGAATGGACTGTGTGGATGAGTGAATGGAAAAATTGGAGGTTAAATTGAAGAAATCTGTGCTAAGCCCTAGGCTTTGCATATTAACCAGCTTATTTTTTCAGACAACTTTGCCAGCCCCAAATAGTTTTGAGACCAGAAGAAATTAGGTAGGTTACCTATTTTGGTGAGCCTCTGATGTTGAGGCAGATGCAAATGGCTCAACTTAAAAGTTGAAAGGGACTAGGCACGGTGGCTCACACCTGTAATCCGCGCACTTTGGGAGGCTGAGGCGGGTGGATCACTTGAGGTCAGGATTTCAAGACCAGCCTAGCCAACATGGTTAAACCCTGTCTCTACTGAAAGTACAAATATTAGCTGGGTATGGTGGCATGTGCCAGGAATCCCAGCTATTTGGGAGGCTGAGGTGGGAGAATCACTTGAACCCTGTAAGGTGGAGTTTGCAGTGAATCTAGATCTAGGCAACAGAATGAGACTTCATCTTAAAAAAGGGCGAGGGGGGAGAGGGGGCGGCTGGGCATGGTGGATCACGCCTTTAATCCCAGCACTTTGGGAGGCTGAGGCAAGTGGATCACCTGAGATGGGTAGTTCGAAACCAGCCTGACCAACATGGAAAACCCCGTCTCTACCAAAAATACAAAATTACCCAGGCATGGTGGCGCATGCCTGTAATCCCAGCTACTTTGGAAGCTGAGGCAGGAGAATCACTTAAACCTGTGAGGCGGATGTTGTGGTGAGCCAAGATCGTGCCATTGCGGTCCAGCCTGGGCAACAAGAGCGAAACTCCGTCTCAAAAAAAAAAAAAAAAAAAAAGCTGAAAGGAACCTTAATTGGTTTTTTTGTTTGTTTCTTTCTTTGTTTTGAGATCTGGTCTTGCTCCCTTGCCCAGGTTAGAGTGCGATGATGTGAACATGACTCACTGCAACCACCACCTTTGGCTAAGTTTTTTGTTTTGTTTGTAGAGACAGGGTCTCCCTATCTCACCCAGGTTGGTGTCAAACTCCTGGCCTCAACTGATCCTCCCACCCTTGCCTCCCAATATGCCGGGATCATAGGTGTGAACCCACTGGGCCTCCTGACCTCTTAGTTTTCTTTTTAATAAGGATGTAGCTGCCTCCTTTTTTTTTTTTTTTTTTTTTTTTTTTTTTTTCGCTCTGTCGCCCAGGCTGGAGTGCTGTGGCGGGATCTCAGCTCACTGCAAGCTCCGCCTCCCGGGTTCACGCCATCCTCCTGCCTCAGCCTCCTGAGTAGCTGGGACTACAGGCACACGCCTCCATGCCCAGCTAATTTTTTGTATTTTTAGTAGAGATGGCGTTTCACCGTGTTAGCCAGGATGGTCTCCTCCTGACCTTGTGATCCCCTTGTCTTGGCCTCCCAAAGTACTGAGATTATAGGTGTGAGCCACCGCACCCGGCCATAGCTGCCTCTTTTCTAAAACTCTTTAAAGGATGAGCCAGAATTGAGCTGGGTTTAGATCTCATAGCATAAAGTGAAAGAATGTAGAGAAACTATAGTAGTCTACTTGAAAGTTTGGTGATAATTGTTGATTACAAGCTGATATAGGTGATTATTAAAAGATTGATTATGGACTAGCTAAAGAAGGAATCTTAAAGAGAGGCTTGCTCTGTGATCTTGTTTTCCTATTAAAATTATATCTAGGAACTTAAACCTACTCCTTACTCTTTTTTTTTTTTTTTGAGACGGAGTCTCACTCTGTCACCAGGCTGGAGTGCAGTGGTGTGATCTCAGCTAATTTCAGTCTCCGCTTCCTGGGTTCAAGCGATTCCCCGACCTCAGCCTCCTGAGTAGCTGGGACTACAGGCGCCCACCACCATTCCCAGCTAATTTTTTTTGTATTTTAGTAAAGACAGGGTTTCACCATGCTGGCCAGGATGGTCTCGATCTCCTGACCTGGTGATCCACCCGCCTTGACCTCCCAAAGGGCTGGGATTACAGGCATGAGCCACCATGCCTGGCCACCTACTTCTTACTCTTAGTGTTGGGATTCTTTTATGTAACTTGCTCAATGCCCAGGGATTTCCCTCTTCATAGAGGGAGTAGATCATTGATAATGAAGGATAGCATCGTAGCCACAACAGTTCAGAGGATTTTCTGCATCAGTGTTTTGTAATGATGGTGCTGTTGTTTAGTGAGGCCAGTTCTTTGTTGCTGTTTTGGGACTGTTCTTTGGGACTGTTTTGCATATTGCAGATACCTAGTATTCTCCCAGAATGCCATTAGAACTCCCAGTCTTTGTTTCTGGACACCCTCTGGGGAAAGGGGCGATATTGGCTTGGTTGACTTCTTTCTTTTTTTTTAAGACAGTCTCGCTGTGTCGCCCAGACTAGAGTGTAGTGGTCTTTTTTTTTTTTAAACAGTCTTGCTGTGTCGCCCAGACTAGAGTGTAGTGGCACAGTGTCACAACCTCCACCTTCCTTCTCAGCCTCCCAAGTAGATGGGATTACAGGCATGTGCCACCACGCCTGGCTAAATTTTGTATTTTCAGTAGAGATGGGGTTTCAATATGTTGGCCGGGCTGGTCTCGAACTCCTGCCCTCAAGTGATCTGCCTGCCTTGGCCTCCCAAAGTGCTGGGAATTATAGGTGTGAACTACTGTGCCTGGGCTGGCTTGGCTGACTTCTTGTTTGGAGTTTTGACTTTTGGACCAACTGAAGAATCTGATACTTTAAAATACTAAAGGCCACAGAAGCAATGGGGGGGGTGGGAGTTGTAAACCAGCCGGGGAAATAAAGGGTGTCTTCTCTCACAGAGACAGAAAAATTGATTAAACTTCCTTATACATTTATACTAGGCTGGGCGGGGCAGATCACTTGAACCCAGGAGACCAATGCAAAAACCCCGTATTTACAAAATAAAAATTAGCTGCGTGTGGTGGTGTGTACCTGTGGTCCTGGCTGCTGGGGAGCCCAGGGAGGTTGAGTGCAGTGAGTTGCAATCGTGCCACTGCACTCCAGTCTGGGTGACAGAGCGCGACCCTGTCTCAAAGAAAACAAAAGATAGAAAGTGGGTAAAAATAATTTTTTTAAAAAAATTATCTTTTTTTTTTTTTTTTTTTTTTTTTTGAGACGGAGTCTTGCTCTGTCGCCCAGGCTGGAGTGCAGTGGCGCGATCTCGGCTCACTGCAAGCTCCACCTCCCGGGTTAAAGTGATTCTCATGCCTCAGCCTCCCGAGTAGCTGGGATTACAGGCGCCCGCCACCACGCCCGGCTAGTTTTTTGTATTTTTAGTAGAGACGGGGTTTCACCATGTTAGCCAGGATGGTCTCGATCTCCTGACCTCGTGATCCACCCGCCTCGGCCTCCCAAAGTGCTGGGATTACAGGCTTGAGCCACCGCGCCCGGCCAAAAAAATTATCTTTTAAACCAGAGTTGTTTTGTTTGTTTGCCCACCACCATACCCAGCTAATTTTTGCATTTTTAGTAGAGATGGGGTTTCACCATATTGGCCAGGCTGGTCTCAAACTCCTGACCTCTGGTGAAAGTGGTGGGATTATAGGCGTGAGCCACCACGCCCGGCCAACTGCTTACTTTTGAATTTTTTCTTAGATATGAACATAGCAAGCCATTGAAACAGGAAGAAGCAACTGCTACAGAGCTAACTACAAAGTCATCCCTTGCTGCTCCCTCAAGTCTCTCATCCATAGTTGGACCACTTGTTGAAATGAATACAGGCGAAGCTGAGTCAAGAAATTCAAACTTTGCAACCGTAGGAGCAGGTTCAGAGGACTGGGTGAATGCTATTGAGTTTGTTCCTGGGCAACCCTACTGTGGCCGTAGTAAGTATTCTGAAGAAGAAAATAAGAGTTAGAGGGCTTGGATAGCAGTTCATCCATTTGCTTAGCTTTGACAACTTTCCCCTTTCTGATTCCATTCCTTTTTTAGTTTAATCTTAGTACAGTACTTTAATTTGGATCACCTAAGATTTACAGATAGAGTGAAGGAAATTTTGAATCCCAGTGAAATGAATTCAGAATGTTTTGAAAAACTGAATCCTCTCTTTAATGAGTACTTTTTGAAATTAAATTTCAGTTACCCAAGACGTAGATAAAGAAGCAGTGTTTTTTGTTTTGTTTTGTTTTGTTTTGTTTTACAAGTCTAATCTTGGAAATACCAGCGTTAGAAAACATTCCTTTCTTTCAAGTGAAGAAATTAGTTCAGTAGACTGTTTTGGTATTTAATTGCAGTTTTATTTTCATTTTTTGAAGTTAGATTCTCAGTTCCCTTATAGTTCATGTATCTGCCTTATCGTTTGGACTTTTATCACCCTCTTACACATTTTCAGCTGCACCTTCCTGCACTGAAGCACCCCTGCAGGGCTCAGTGACCAAGGAAGAATCAGAGAAAGAGCAAACCGCCGTGGAGACGAAGAAGCAGCTGTGCCCCTATGCTGCAGTGGGAGAGTGCCGATACGGGGAGAACTGTGTGTATCTCCACGGAGATTCTTGTGACATGTGTGGGCTGCAGGTCCTGCATCCGATGGATGCTGCCCAGAGATCACAGCATATCAAAGTAAGTCTTTAGGGAGTGTGTGTGTGTTATTAGGTGTGATAATCATTATTTGCCTTTTCACAGCATGGTGGGTTTATTTCAGAGAAACATTTGAGGAATCGAATGATTATCAGTGAGTAGGGAAGTTTTCCTTCCTTGGGCTTCTTGGATGCTTTATCAAGAAGTCCAGTGAACAAAATTAACTGGGCATGGAGGCGTGTGTCTGTAGTCCCAGCTACTTGGGAGGTTGAGGCAAAAGAGAAAAAGAGGTCATACTTCCAGAACCTCAGACTATGAACTTCTAACATTTTTTTTCTCTTTTAAAAAATAATGTTGGCCGGGCGCGGTGGCTCAAGCCTGTAATCCCAGCACTTTGGGAGGCCGAGATGGGCGGATCACGAGGTCAGGAGATCGAGACCATCCTGGCTAACACGGTGAAACCCCGTCTCTACTAAGAAATACAAAAAATAGCCGGGCGAGGTGGCAGCGCCTGTAGTCCCAGCTACTCGGGAGGCTGAGGCCGGAGAATGGCGTGAACCCGGGATGCGGAGCTTGCAGTGAGCTGAGATCCGGCCACTGCACTCCAGCCTGGGCGACAGCGCGAGACTCCGTCTCAAAAAAAAAAAAAAAAAAAAGTTTCTGAGATTCACGCTGAACATATTTAATCTTTTGAAAATGCACATTTCATTGGTTTTTAGAATATTTACAGAGATGTGCAACCATTGCCATTTTACAAATTTTAGGATACTTTGATCATCCTACACCCATTAGCAGTCACTCTTCGTTCCACCCTTCCTCCAGCTCCTGGCAATAACGAATGTGCTTTGTCTCTGGATTGGCCTATTGTGGACATTTCGTATAAATGGAATCCTGTAATGTGGTCCGTAGTGACTGGCTTCTTTCACTTAACATACTGCTTTCAAGGTTCTCCGTGTGGTTGTGTGTATCTGTTCTTAGTTTTGATGGCTGAATTATTGTCATTGTATGGCTAGACCACATTTGTTTTTCCATTCATGAGTTGATGAACACTTAGGTCATTTCCAGTTTTTGGCTATTATGAATAAGGCTGCTAGAAATATTGGTATATAGATTTTTTTGTGAAGATATGTTTTCAGTTCTCTTGGGTATATATACCTAGGAGTGGAATTGCTGGGTTACATAGGAACTCTATGCTTTATGTTTTGAGAAACTGCCATACTTTTCCATAGTGGCTTTAGGATTTTACATTTCCAGCAGCAATGTATGGGAGCCAGGGTAGGTTCAGAAGACAGTGTATTACAAACTTTAAATTTATTGGAGCAAAGTTTGCTTCTAATCATTTCTATCTCTTTTAAATTTCCATCTGTTTAAATTTGGTTGTAGGGGGTGAGGCATGTTATGAGGTAGACATAATTTGATCCCTTTGTTTGTTTGTTTGAGACAGTCTTGCTTTGTCGCCCAGGCTGGAGTGTAGTAGCACAATCTCGGCTCACTGCAGCCTCTGCCTCCCTGGTTCAAGCCATTCTCCTGCCTCAGCCTCCCGAGTAGCTGGGACTACAGGCGTGCACCACCATGCCCAGCTAATTTTTGTATTTTTAGTAGAGACGGGGTTTTGCCATGTTGGCCAGGTTGGTCTCGAACTCCTGACCTCATGTGATCCACCCAACCTTGGACTTTATAAAATATGATGTCCACACAAAAATTGGTACATGAATGTTCTTGGCAGCATTATTTATAATAGCCCCAAAGTGGGCTAATCTAACCTAACCTAAGTGTGCATCAATCTGTCAAGCTGAGTAGTTGAAAAATCTCGAAGATGTTTTTCTTTAAAGGCACAAGAGAGTTACGCGCCTGTCACCCTTATTTTCTGACAGGTTTTAACTAGGGTCTTAACCTCATGTAGAAACCAGAAATAACAAACAGTGTGGAAAGCTCTCTTTAATGTAGTTGAGCTCCAGGTTTGGGGCAGAGAAAATTGGGTAATTTTCCATTCCCAAAGTTGAGTCTTCATAGTTTGATTTTCTTTTTTTTTTTTTTTTTTTTTTTGAGACAGAGTCTCGCTTAGTCGCCCAGGCTGGAGTGCAGTGGCGAGATCTCGGCTCACTGCAAGCTCCGCCTCCCGGGTTTACACCATTCTCCTGCCTCAGCCTCCCGAGTAGCTGGGACTACAGGCGCCGGCCACCGCGCCCGGCTAGTTTTTTGTATTTTTTTAGTAGAGACGGGGTTTCACCGCGTTAGCCAGGATGGTCTCGATCTCCTGACCTCGTGATCCGCCCGTCTCGGCCTCCCAAAGTGCTGGGATTACAGGCTTGAGCCACCGCGCCCGGCCAGTTTGATTTTCTAGTATTGTTAAGTACCGCCGCAAAACAAACAAACAAAAAAACCAAAAAACACCACACCTGTGTTTACTAGTCAGCAAAGCTAATTTTTGTGTCAGCTTGGGAACATTGTTTTTTCAGTTGACTGTTTGATTCTTTGAACGTGCATCATTAACTGTTGGTCAAGTTTTTCAGGATTCAATGACTCGATTCCACTTGTTCTCTCTCCACCTTCTCTAGTCGTGCATTGAGGCCCATGAGAAGGACATGGAGCTCTCATTTGCTGTGCAGCGCAGCAAGGACATGGTGTGTGGGATCTGCATGGAGGTGGTCTATGAGAAAGCCAACCCCAGCGAGCGCCGCTTCGGGATCCTCTCCAACTGCAACCACACCTACTGTCTCAAGTGCATTCGCAAGTGGAGGAGTGCTAAGCAATTTGAGAGCAAGATCATAAAGTGAGACTCCTCCCCAGTCTTCATTTGTGCTTTCTCTTTTGGGGAAGAATTTAGTAACTTGTGCCAACTTTCAACCAGATGGACCGCATTTAAATGCATGCATTTTATCTTGAAACTGGGATATTCTAATGGGGATTTCTTCTTTGTATTTCAGCTAGCTTCTAGGTTAGTTGGTCTATCTACCTACTTTTATTTGAATGAGGAAACCTTGTGTATCAGTTAGTAGAATCTTCGTGCTTTTTCTGAGGAGATTGTGTTTAATGGATTATTAGCCAGTTTAGGCTCAGTGAACAACCTGATCTAGCTCTGAATGTATGTTTCCTGACTACATTTTCCACTTTCCTATTCCATTCATTAAGCTAGCCAATAATCCACCATCCTTTAAAGATTGTTCTCATAACTGAACAAAAACCACATAATCTAAACAGAGCAAAGCTACAAGAAATAAATTTATTTAAACGAAAGAAAAAGGAGTCTGTGTGAAATGTCTTCTTTTGTTTTTGTTTTTTACCTAAGTTATATTAAAAAAAAAAAACGAACTGGCTAGCCGTTGAGTTGGATTTATAAAGGAGGTTGTTTTGCTTGAAAGAAATGGTCAGTTGTGTGACAGTATGTGGAACCCTTTCAGGAAATGCCCACGTGGCTTTCAGTTAAGTCTTTAAGTCTGGAGGCGACACACCAGGGTGTGTCCTTGAAGAGTGGGCCAGTGAAAGGGGAATTTGCATTGCAGCCTGTTCATTGTTTCCCAGGTCCTGCCCAGAATGCCGGATCACATCTAACTTTGTCATTCCAAGTGAGTACTGGGTGGAGGAGAAAGAAGAGAAGCAGAAACTCATTCTGAAATACAAGGAGGCAATGAGGTATGAGCACTGCAGCCTTTTCTCAAGCGAAGAGCCCAACAGAGCTTGGGTTCACTTTGAAAAGAATGGTGCTGCATTATACACTCCTACCTCCTTCCTACCCTTCTTTGACTTCCCAGGAGAGTTTATTTTGTCACCCTGATAACACTTACCCAGTACGTATCTTGCTATAACACAGTCCTTGGGGTCCATACCAAGGGACTGTGTTATAAAGAGGTCTCTATTGTTGACAAGGCCCCACGAGTGGGGTTCTACGTTATTCTGAATCCATGTCATAGCTGTCCTGTGTTCTTGTGTGTTGGCTTTCTAGAAGATTTTCTCTCTATGGCATCTGCTTGTACTAGAGCTATTAACCAGCATAGACTTGAACAGAGTTACCGGTTTCTAGTTAGTGTTTCTTGCATTGGCACACACATGTTCGTAGAACACATCTTGGGGAGGGCTGTAAGCTGACATACTGGTTCTATCCCTACCTGTTTAAAGAAACCCCGGATGATAGTCAAATACAGACCTGAAATCCACTGTGAATAAGGGTTGCGATATTTTCCTTTCCAGCAACAAGGCGTGCAGGTATTTTGATGAAGGACGTGGGAGCTGCCCATTTGGAGGGAACTGTTTTTACAAGCATGCGTACCCTGATGGCCGTAGAGAGGAGCCACAGAGACAGAAAGTGGGAACATCAAGCAGATACCGGGTAACTCTCACTGTTTTTTTAAAAGAGGGGAAATTCCAAGGTATCAGTTGAGTCCTGCACATACTGGGGTAGGGGAAGGAAAAGGTTAACGCTCAGATCTGGGAGCGAAAGTGTAGAGTATTAAAGGAGGAAACAAACCTCAGAAGCCTGGGAGGGATAGGAAAGGAAAAAATGTGTTAAAGTTCTAGCCTAAACGATTTCCATCAAGTAACCATAGGGGAGGAAGTGGTAAATGGAAACCCTAACTAAGAAGTCTGGTTCGTCATGCCCTCTGGTGTGCTGGACGTTTTGCCTTATAAACAACAGGATAGAAGATACTGCTCGACAGTGCCATCCCTATCATGGCCTTGTTTTTTACAGGCCCAACGAAGGAACCACTTCTGGGAACTCATTGAGGAAAGAGAGAACAGCAACCCCTTTGACAACGATGAAGAAGAGGTTGTCACCTTTGAGCTGGGCGAGATGTTGCTTATGCTTTTGGCTGCAGGTGGGGACGACGACCTAACAGACTCTGAAGATGAGTGGGACTTGTTTCATGATGAGCTGGAAGATTTTTATGACTTGGATCTATAGCAACCTTGCGTGGCGTGTGAACTGGTCTGCTGACCCCAGACAGCAGCTGTGCCCTGTGGCGGTGCGGCAGGGCCTGTGTTCTCTCCTAGGCAGGCCTCTCAACTCCAGGTGCTGTCCTAAGAATTTTTACCCAGGGCCTGTCTTCTCAACCCCTCACCTTTCCCTGAGGAGTGTGTTGTTTTCCCTGTTGAAAAAAAGTTACAAAAATAAATCTTAAAGTTAGTTTTTTGTAACACAAATTTAACTGTCAGACAGTTAGTGTAGGTGTGTTGCGTCATCTGTTTTCAACCAGATTGCGTTTATGGACTTTTCACACACTCATTTTGAGGACCCCAGGTTCAAAAGTAAAAGCAGTGGCCCTGCTTTGGGGTCCAAGAATAGGAGTGATGGGTGAAGGGACCTAAGCTGGCCAATAGCCCTCTGCCCCAGACATGGGATGTGGATCCTTGAGGTTTCTGGTGAAATCTGCACATCTGTGTTTTTTTGTCTGTTCCCTACCCTGTAATCCCTACCACGTGCACTTGTTCTGTGGTTTTGGTCTCTTGTTTAATTGCACACAAGTAATACTACTGGGTAACCAGAATCAGGGGTGAATGTGTTGAGATTTCTACTGTTTTGCATGATAGGAAAATTGAGAAAGAATACATATAAAAGATAGAGAGGCGTAACATCAATGCAGAGTTGGAAGTTGACTCCCAAGGGCTGACATGGTGTGTGTGAGTGTGGGTGTGTGATAAGCTTCTCATCCCTGCATAGATGCAGTATTCTTAGCCTTAGTAGAAAAACTTGGTTTAGTGGTTTAAGCCTTGTGTGACGGATAGATCTTAAAGGGCAAAGCAGTATATTGGTAGTTGTCAATATAGCAGTGCTAGCTCTGTCTATATAAATAGAGAAATGGGGTTAGCCATAGAGGTTAAAACTACCTGGTTATCCCATATATTAACACAAACTGGGTCTTGGATACACAGTTGTATTTAATGTTTTACGATCTAGCCTTTCCAGTACAGGCACTTTCTGAGAAACCTTTGTCCTCATTTGGGGCATTTTGTTGTCGGGTTTTTAGTGTTTGTTTTTGTGAGTATCTGCCTCATTCCACCCCTGAGCTTTCAGGTAGACAGATGTGGTTCAAAACTCTGTTCTAAGGTGTTTATTGTAGTGGAGTAATGGGTTTGCAGTGATAAGTCATACTTTTCCACCGAAGGGGAGGGCTTGGGAGAATCCCTGAGACTAGCTAAAGTTAAGTTGTTGGAAGAATTCCTTGATTGGAAATTTTACCTTTGTGTTTTGTTGCTTTGTTTCCTGAAAGTAACTCGGGGATGCTCCTGGTGTGTCCATCTACTGCTTTGATTCCTTGGATCCCGCTCATTCTTTCACTTTAAGAAAAAACAAATAATTGTTGCAGAGGTCTCTGTATTTTGCAGCTGCCCTTTTGTAAGAAGCACTTTTCCCAAATAAAACAATTTAAAAAAAAAATTGGCTGTTCTGTGTAATGAGCTGTTTTGAAATGTGCCAATGTCAAAGAATAATGATTTTCTCTCACTGACTCTTCGATTGGTCTCTTGTCAGGTATTCGTGAGGATAGATAATTTGAGAAATGTGAGAGAGAGAAAGAGGAACCTTAACTAACTGGGGTCATCAAACAATTCTATACTTGAAAATGTTCAAGACTAACGCTGAGCCGCCTGATCAGCAAAAGGCACCAGCAATTTTCTGCCACCATGCACTTGTGGTTGAACTTGCTTCATGCCCTCAGATAACGGGGGAAGGTCATAACATAATTGTGTTTTGAAAGCTTGTTCTGCATAATTATTTTGTGAATTTTTAAGGAGTTTTCATTATTGTGAATTTTTTGTGACTAAGAACCATTCTGCCACTCTCATGGAAGACTTCAGGTGACCTTTTTTCCACACTTGTAAAAATAACTTCCTTGATTTTAATATTTATATTAAGAATTTATGGCCGAGCATAGTAGCTCATGCCTGTAATCCCAGCACTTTGGGAGGCTGAGGCAGGCTGATCACGAGGTCAGGAGTTTGAGACCAGCCTGGCCAACATGGTGAAACCCCATCTCTACTAAAAATACAAAAAATTAGCCGGGCATAGTGGAGGGCACCTGTAGTCCCAGCTTACAGGCTGGCAGGCTGAGGCAGGAGAAAGGTGTGAGCCGAGATCATGCCACTGCACTCTAGCCTGGGCAAAAGAGCAAGACTCGGTCTCAAAAAAAAAAAAAAGAATTTATGCTATTGTAAAATGTTTAACCATCTAGGAATCACTTCTGAGCGTGCTTACTGTAGTCATGACAATAACTGGAGATCCACTGAGTAGTTTGTTTCCGTAAGCTTGCAGTACAGCAGCTCCCTGGGGGAGTTAAGCCCACCCTCAGCTGTACTAATCAGGCTATTCTGGGGACCTGCAGAGCGATGGGGAAGAAAGAGCCTGAGAGATGGGTTGGGAGTGCTGGAGCTAGGAGGTGGAGAGCCTTGAGCATTTCTGGAAAGTAGGAAGAAGCACCCTGTTTGCATATCTGAATCTGCAACAGGGAGAGAAGGGTATGGCAAGGTCCAGGGAGTGGCAATCAGTCACTTCTGGGGTGTAGAGAAGTGTATGTTTAGAGCAACTTTTGTATCTTGGAAAAGGCAGTGGAAGCGTCTGTACTAGTCTGGAATAATCTGGAATAATCTGTACTAGTAATAATCTGGAATAATCTGTACTAGTCTGGAGTAATCTGGAATGCAGATTGCCCCCCTCGCTGGATGCTTTGAAGAGTGAGTTCTCTTCTTCCCCCTAGTGTTCATTGCCTGTTGCCAAACAAGCTGAGGTGTAAGCATTGATGGATGGAATGTCTTACTTTCTCATTTGTGCAAAACTACAATTTCAACCTCTTCCCTGCCAATATACACAATAAATGACATCGCATCGTGCCAGTGATTTGGGAGAGAAGAGGCTTGGTATTGATAAAGGTAGTTGATAAAGGAGAAGAAAGAGGCTTGATATTGATAAAGGTAGGTATTGAAATGGTAGTCACAGTACTGGCAACAGATTTCCAATCCTGCTTTGTGGGTTCGTGGTTCCGTTGCAAGGCCCAGCTGACTTTCCTAGGCTGAAATGTGAGCAGAAGTGTCGTTTCTGGATGAAAGTTTAAGAGCCCACATGTGATCCTCTTTCCATGACAACTAGTAAATTTTGAGAAGGTGACTGTTCAACCAGCCTGGGTCACCATGCTGGTATACTTAACTGGAACACTCAGTTAATCCATGAGGGACATGGAATGTGAGCAACCGATAAACCTTTGGGGTGAGAAGCCACTGAGCCAAACAGCCTGTCCTGTCTTGAAATCTTGTTTAAACTGTCATTGTATAAGGAAAATTAAGCAAAAGACTTTTTTTTTTTTTTTGAGATGGAGTCTCACTGTCACCGGGCTCGAGTGCAGTGGCACGATCTTGGCTCACTGCAGCCTCTACCTCCTGGATTCAAGCGATTCTCCTGCCTCAGCCTCTTGAGTAGCTAGGCTACAAATGTGTGCCACCATGCCTAACTACTTTTTTTGTATTTTTAGTAGAGATGGGGTTTCACCATGTTGGCCAGGATGGTCTCCATCTCCTGACCTCATGATCCGCCTGCCTTGGCCTCCCAAAGTGCTGTGATTACAGGCATGAGCCACCTCACCCAGCTGAGAAATAATTTTTAAAAACAGTAAGTCCTGTTACTGACGTACTTGTTCATCTGAAGTGGTTAATACAAACTCTCACGCAGTGGCTGTGTTTTATTACTTTTCAGTGTCCAGGACTTATTTCACAAACCTTTGAACAAGTTTACTTTGTTGATAAAGGAAGTGCTCTGTTGCAAATTGTTTTAAGACACAGCTTATTTCTTTGTATTGAATGACAGGAAGAGATCTGTTGCTGGTAATAGAATATGCCTTAGATCTTACTTCCCCAGAACTGTCCTGGGCTCTTTGTTTAGTTCACTAGGTCTTTATCTCAGCCCCCTCATCAGTGTATAGAAGAAATAACACCACACAGTACCTGAGCAAATGAAAGCATTTTTAGGTTCTAGTGATAGGCTTCGCGCGCACGCGTGTGTGTGTTTTTGAGATGAAGTCTCACTCTATCACCCCAGCTGGAGTACAGTGGCGCAGTTTCGGTTCACTGCAACCTCTGCCTCCTGGGTTCAAACGATTCTCCTGCCTTAGCCTCCTAAGTAGCTGGGACTATAGGTACATGCCATCACGCCCAGCTAATTTTTGTATTTTTAGTAGAGACGGGGTTTCGCCATATTTTGTTTGTTTTCTGAGACAGTCTTGCTCTGTCACCCAGGCTGGAGTGCAATGGCACAATCTCGGCTCACTGCAACCTCTGCCTCCTGGGTTCAAGCTATTCTGCCTCAGCTTCTCAAGTAGCTCAGATTATAGGCGCCAGCCACCACGCCTGGCTAATTTTTGTGTTTTTAGTAGAGGTGGGGATTTCGCCGTGTTGGCCAGGCAGATCTGAAACTCCTGACCTCAGGTGATTTGCCTCCCAAAGTGCTGAGACTACAGGCACCACCACACCCGTCCTAAAACACTTAATGGATGACCTCTTCAGCAAAATGAAGGTATCCACATATTTTAGAGATAATTTGAGTCCTTGTGCATACAGGCACTGTACTACTGCTAGAGATGCTGTGAGCAGAACAAAGTTTGCAGAACAAGTGCTCATCAAACTAGCCCATGTGGTCCCTTCCACTTCCCAGGTCCTTTGCAGTTTGGTTGGTGCTGCGTGGCTAACTCACATCATGTGCTGTGTGCCCTCCTTGTCATCCTCTCTGTTTCATGGAGGTATTGGAAGCCGTGTGTTAAAGTGGCATAGTCAGAAGAGAGGAGGGATCCTGGATCTCTGTGTCGTGGATAGAAGAAGAGCTCCTACCCCCAAAATCACGTTTTGTGTAAACAGATAAGTTGAGATTTGGGAGTTTTTTTGTTTGTTTTGTTTTGCCAGTAGCCTAATATGAAATATCCTAATAAGGCAGTTGTGGCCCTTCATAAAACTGGTGACTGCTTTCCATAGGGGGCCTGGGCTAGTCTGGCCATGGAAAGCTCATTTGAATTGAGATCTGAATGGGAGAAAAGCTACCCCGCAGACAGAAGACATCCTGTGTTATAGCCTGAGGCAGGCAAAGGCAAGACATCCAACAGCTTTTCCTGGACATCACCATTAAGGACACTGGGTGGCCTACAGGGTGCATTCAACTTCTTGTGTTAGGTATAACTTTTACTTTCAGAAAAGTATATACGTGCAAGTCAGTAACATAACAATGTCAGTAACATTTACAGGAATAATGTTGGATTGCCTTAAAATATCAAAAACATTCTTCTACAATTTAATGCTTTAATAAACTGCGACACACTCACCTGATCATGACCTGCTGCAGGGCTTCTCAGCCTTTAATGCGCAAATGAATGAGAGGAGGGGGTTCTTGTTAAAATGCAGATTCTGATTCAGTGGGTCTGGAATAGGCACAAGACACTTATTTCTTGAGACTGGGTTACTCTGTTACCCAGGCTGGAGTGTAGTGGCGCTGTCTTGGCTCACTGCAACCTCCACTTCCCGGGTTTAAGCGATTCTCCTGTCTCAGCCTCCCAAGTACCTGGGACTACGGGTGTGCATCACCACACCCAGCTAATTTTTGTATTTTTATTAGAGATGGGTTTCACCGTGTTGGCCAGAATGGCCTTGATCTCCTGACCTCGTGATCAGCCCGCCTTGGCCTCCCAAAGTGTTGGGATTACAGGCGTGAGCCACCGTGCCCAGCCCCTTAAAAAAAAAAAAATTTAAACTTGGTTCCATAGGCCAAAACCAGTAAGAGCAAATCCTGCAGGCCAAATGCATGTAGAGGAATTTTGATTTAACATTTGAAATAATTTACAACTGAAAATGACCATATGGAAGTGCAGACTGTATTAAGAAGTAAGGGGGTGTAGCAAGGGTACTAGTAAAAGAACTCCAAACACCCTTTTACCCTGCTAGGATTCAATAACCAGTCAAATCTAGCAAGTTAGTGATCGATAAACCATCACGCATGCAATGTTGAAAGGCCCAGTCCTTCCTTTAGTCTGATTTTTGAAGTATTCTAATAATAACAGCTATTATTCTATTAAGCCAGTAAGTCTTCAGTAAACATATTTCTGTTAGGATGGGTGGCGTCAGGGAAGTGGTTGAGTTTGAGAGGACACATGTGATTTCAAAAGCATTGAATGTAGAACTTTTTGCTCGGAATCGCAGCCCCATTATCGTCTTTCACCACTCTGCATACTGCTGGTTGCCCCGTATGTCTCCCTTCAATCCCATTGTTATTCTCCCCATCGAGGCTTGTCAATTGCCTCCTTCCATCACACCCTAAAGACCATCTATGAGCTAAACTTTAGTCTTAATCTATTTCTCATGCCATCTCTTCTCTTTTTTATGGAGATCTAATTTACATACCCTAAAATTCACCCTTTTAGAGGGTACAATTTAGTGGTTTTAAAAATACAATGTTGGGGCGGGGCACGGTGGCTCAAGCCTGTAATCCCAGCACTTTGGGAGGCCGAGACAGGCGGATCACGAGGTCAGGAGATCGAGACCATCCTGGCTAACACGGTGAAACCCCGTCTCTACCAAAAAATAAAAAAAAAACTAGCCGGGCAAGGTGGCGGGCGCCTGTAGTCCTAGCTCCTTGGAAGGCTGAGGCAGGAGAATGGCGTGAACCCGGGAGGTGGAGCTTGCAGTGAGCCGAGATCCGACCACTGCACTCCAGCCCGGGCGACAGAGCGAGACTCCGTCTCAAAAGAAAAAAAAAAATACAATGTTGGCTGGGCTCATGCCTGTAATCCCAGCACTTTGGGAGGCCAAGGCAGGTGGATCACCTGAGTTCAAGAGTTTGAGACCAGCCTGGCCAACATGTTGAAACCCCAGTTCTACTAAAAATACACAAAAATTAGCCTGGTGTGGTGGCATGCACCTGTAGTCCCAGCTACTCAGGAGGCTAAGGCAGGATAATTGCTTGAACCCGGGAGACGGACGCTACGGCGAACCAAGATCACACCACTGCACTGCAGCCTAGATGATCGAGTGAGACTTTGTCTCATAAAAAAACAAAAAACAGGCTGGACACGGTGCCTCGTTCCTGTAATCCCAGCACTTTGGGAGGCCGAGGTGGGTGGATCACCTGAGGTCAGGAGTTCGAGACCAACCTGACCAACATGGAGAAACCCCGTCTCTACTAAAATATACAAAATTAGCCGGGTACATACCTGTAATCCCAGCTATTTGGGAGGCTGAGGCAGGAGAATCGCTTGAACCCGGGAGGTGGAGGTTGCGGTGAGCAGAGATCACACCATTGCACTCCAGCCTGGCCAACAAGAGTGAAACTCTGAACCCCGTCTCAAAAACAAACGAACAAACAAAAAACCAGAAGGAGTATGCAGTACTCACCACTAACTTGAGAACATTTTCATCACCACCCCCCTATCACCCCAAAAACCACTATACCCATTGGCAGTCACTCCCCATTTCTCTGTTTCCCTAGCCCCTGGCAACCACTAACCCATGCTACTACTACATAGAGACAGGATTTCTGTCTATGAATTTGCCTGTTCTGGACACTTCATATAAATAGAATTGTATAATCTGGCTTTTTGTGACTGGTTTCTTTGACTTAGCATAATGTTTTCAAGTTTCATCTGTGCTGTAGCATTTATCCGTACTTCATTTCTTTTTTTTTTTTTTTTTTTACGGTTTCTTTTTCTTTGGTCCTGTTTTGAGTTTTTTTTTCTGATCTCAGCTCACTGCAAGCTCCGCCTCCCGGGTTCAGGCCATTCTCCTGCCTCAGCCTCCCGAGTAGCTGGGACTACAGGCGCCCGCCACCACGCCCGGCTAGTTTTTTGTATTTTTAGTAGAGACGGGGTTTCACCATGTTAGCCAGGATGGTCTCGATCTCCTGACCTAGTGATCCACCCATCTCGGCCTCCCAAAGTGCTGGGATTACAGGCGTGAGCCACCGCGCCCGGCCCCGTACTTCATTTCTTTCAATGGATGGACAGTGTTTTATTGCAGGGGTCCTCAACCCCTGGGCCACCTACCAGTACCAGTACTATTACCAATCCGTGGCCTGTTAGGAACCGGGCTGCACAGTAGTAGGTGAGCGGCAAGCAAGCATTACTCCCAGAGCTCTGCCTTCAGTCAGATCAGCGGCGGTGTTAGATTCTCAGACTATGAACCCTATTGTGAACTGTGCATATGAGGGATCTCAGTTGCCAGCTGCCTATGAGAATCTCATGCCTAATGATCTGAGATGGAGCGGTTTCTTCCTGAAACCATCCCTGCCACCCCCATCCATGGAAAAAATTGTCTTCCAGGAAACCAGCCCCTGGTGCCAAAAAGTTTGGGGACTGCTAATTTATTGTATGGATATACCACATTTTGTTTATTGATTCATGACTTGATAGACACTGAAGTCATTTCTACCTTTTGGCTATGAATAATGCTGCTATGAACATTTGTGTACAGGTTTTTGTGTAAAGATATGTTTTCAGATTCTTTGGGGTGTATACCCAGGAGTAGAATTGCTGGGTCATATGGTAACTGTTTAACGTTTTGAGGAAGTGCCAAATTGTTTTCCAAAGTGGCTGTACCACTTTTCATGCCTGTCAACAATGTGTAAGGGTTCTAATTTCTCTACTTTTTTTTTTTTTTTGAGACGGAGTCTCGCTCTGTCGCCCAGGCTAGAGTGCAGTGGCCGGATCTCAGCTCACTGCAAGCTCCGCCTCCCGGGTTCACGCCATTCTCCTGCCTCAGCCTCCCGAGTAGCTGGGACTACAGGCGCCCGCCACCTCGCCTGGCTAGTTTTTTGTATTTTTTAGTAGAGACGGGGTTTCACCGTGTTAGCCAGGATGGTCTCGATCTCCTGACCTCGTGATCCGCCCGTCTCGACCTCCCAAAGTGCTGGGATTACAGGCTTGAGCCACCGCGCCCGGCCTTTTTTTTTTTTTTTTTAAGAGGGAGTTTCGCTCTTGTTGCCCAGGCTGGAGGGCAGTAGTGCCATCTCAGCTCACTGCAACCTCTGCCTCATAGGTTCAAGAGATTCTCCTGCCTCAGCCTCCCAAAATGCTAGGATTACAGGCGTGAGCCACAGCGCCCATCCTTACACCACTGTCTTCAAATAAGAACTTGTGTGATACTTTATAAACCATTTTCATTGCTGTCATATTTGATCCTCCCATTTCTGTAAAGAAGTTAAGCCCTATTATTCTTATTTTGCAAACGAAGAAACTAAGGTTTAGAAGTTAAACAACTAACCCTGTCTAACAGCTAGTGTGTAAGTGCTACAGCTTTGGATTCCAAATCTGTATTTGTTTACATAGATCTGCTACTGTTGGCTGCCTTTGTGGACCTATCTCACGTTTCTGGGTGACATTAGTAGATTTACATTCTTCCTCGCGGTACTATGCCTGTGTCTGTGGCTTATCTGTTTTCTTTTGACCCTGTGGAGTCCTAAACCTCAAGATTTCAGGGAATGGGCAGGCATGGTGACCTGTAATCCCAGCTACGTGGGAGGCTGAGGTAGGAGGACCACTTCAGTCCAGGAGTTTGAGGCCCACAGTGTCCTATGATTATGCCTGTGAATAGCCACTACACTTCAGCCTTGGCAACATAGTGAGACCCTGTCTCTCTCTCTCTCTTTTTTTTTTTTTTTTTTAGATGGAATCTTGCTCTGTCGCCCAGGCTGGAGTGCAGTGGTGCGATCTCGGCTCACTGCAAGCTCTGCCTCCTGGGTTCACGCCATTCTGCTCAGCCTCCTGAGTAGCTGGGATTACAGGCACCTGCCACCACGCCCGGCTAATTTTTCTATTTTTAGTAGAGACAAGGTTTCACCGTGTTAGCCAGGATGGTCTCGATCTCCTGACCTCATGATCCGCCCGCCTTAGCCTCCCAAAGTGCTGGGATTACAGGTGTGAGCCACCGCGCCTGGCTGAGACCCTGTCTCTTAAAAATAAAAATATTGGGGGCGGTGGTGGGGGGCTGCTGATCTATTTGTTTTGTTTTTGTTTTTGTTTTTGTTTTTTTTGAGATGGAGTCTTGCTCTGTCACCCAGGCTGGAGTGCCGTGGTGTGATCTCACTTCACTGCAACTTCTGCCTCCCGTGTTCAAGCAGTTCTCCTGCCTCAGCCTGCCAAGTAGCTGGGATTACAGGTGTTCTCCACCACGCCTGGCTAATTTTGTAATTTTGGTAGAGATGGGGTTTTTTCATGTTGGCCAGGCTGGTCTTGAACTCCTGACCTCAGGTGATACGCCCGTCTCGGCCTCCCAAAGTGCTGCGATTACAGACGTGAGCCATTGTGCCTGGCCTCACCAAATAACATTTTAAGCAACTTCTGTATATAAGGCACAATGGTAGGGACACAAAGCTAATGACAACATATAATTGCCTTAAAGGAGGAGTGCGAGGGAGATACACAAATAGCTGTGTCCAGTGGTGTTTTCACCGAAATAATAATAATGATCCCCAGTGTCACATGACTTCACATTGTGCCTGAGTCCTGGCCTTCTGTCAAGTGCTGGTGTGATCTCTAATAGTAATAGCTTGCTGGAGAGCTGTGATACCCCGAGATCACCTCATCATTAGTTTCTGCAACTGGAAACCATCCTCATCTCAGATTTGGCCCCACCCCTTGCCTTCATGTATTTCTGTTCATAGCATCATATAATTCCCTTCCTTCAAATCCCTGGGTACTTTTTGCTGCCTGCAGAACTAGGATCAGATCCATGAACCTCTTCATTCTGCTTCTTCAGAATGGCCCAGGCCCTAGCGCATTCCAGCACCAGCCCTTCCTCACTTGGAGCACTGGGCTGTGTCCTCCTCCTCACCTTCATGTTCACACCCCAGTCATTTAGTCAGCCTTGGCAGTCCTTTCTGTCACAGGACCCCTTGTGGAAGTTTCCGGAAGACATTTTCCCAGACTCTGCAGCCAGCCCTGGGGCTTTCTCACCCCCCTGAACTGCTCTGCGAGTCCACGTGGCCACAAATTATGCCATGTTTCCCCTTCTGGGTATGTCCGCTTCTTTCCTGCTAAACACTGAGTTCTAAAAGGTCAGGAAACTCCTTGATACTTCTTTATCTCTCACATCTCCCAGGACAAAATATATAGTAAGGCTTAACTTGAGCAGAAGGTACACATTCTTGGATTAGCAAAAGCTTCTAGAAAGCAGTGGTGGGCTTCTTTGGCATGTCAATTTATGCTTTAGATCTCTGTGGTCTCTGGCTACTAAGGCTTTGGGTGCAGAAGCTCTGAGAGCTGGGAGGAACAAGAGAGATCAGTTTTAATCTAACGATTTCCAAACGTCAGTCTGTGGATTGGCTTGTGAGAATTTGCTCGTGAAGAGATTTATAAAAAGGGCCAGACACGGTGGCTCATGCCTGTAATCCCAGCACTTTGGGAGGCTGAGGTGCACTGAGGTCAGGAGTTTGGAGACCAGCCTGGCTAACATGGTGTGAAGGGTGGCCTGCCCTCCATTGACACCCAGGGCGCTTCTCAAGCTAGGTGGAACGTGAGAGACTTGAGAAAGAAATGAGACACAGAGACAAAGCATAGAGAAAGAAAAAGTGGGTCTAGGGACCGGGCCAGCATACAGGAGGACCTAATGCGAGGCACCGGCCCTGAGTTCCCTCAGTATTTATTTCTATTTATTTATTTTTATTTTTTATTTTTTTTGAGATGGAGTCTGGCTCGCCGCCCAGGCTGGGAGGCAGTGGCCGGATCTCAGCTCACTGCAGCCCGGCCCCGGGTTTACGCATTCTCCTGCCTCAGCCTCCAGTAGCTGGGACTACAGGCGCCGCCACCTCGCCTCGGCTAGTTTTTTGTATTTTTGCATCAGTTTCACCTGTTCTCGGCCAGGATGGTCTCACCCCCATCTCGTGATCCGCTCGCCCCTCGCCTCCCAAAGTGCTGGGATTACAGGCTTGAGCCACCGTGACCCGCCGCCCTCTTCAGTATTGGCTGATTATCTTTACCATCTTAGAAAAAGTGAAGTAGCAGGATAATAGGATCATCAGGGAGAAGGTCAGCAGTATGAATATGAATAAAGATCTCTGTGACAATAAGTTTAAGGAAAAAGTGCTGTGCCTTGATATGCATATGCAACATCTCTCCATAAACCTTTAGTGCATAAGAGCAGCATTGGCGGCCAGCAAGTCCCACCTTTCACTCTAAGGCGGCTTCTCTTTCAGTAAACAGAACATACAATCGGTTTAATGGCCGAGATGTTCCATTGCCTGTGGACGGGCAGGAGACAGATGCTTTTCTCTATCTCAACTGCCAAGAGGCCTTCTTTCCTCTTATACTAGTCCTCCTCAGCACAGACCCTTCACGGGTGTCAGGGTGGGGGACGATCAGGTCTTTCCCTTCCCACGAGGCCATATTTCAGACTATCACATGGGAAGAAATCTTGGACAATACCTAGCTTTCCTAGGCAGAGGTCCCTGCGACCTTTACCTTTGGCAGTGTACATGTCCCTGGGTACTTGAGATGAAGAGAATGGTGATGACTTTTAACCAGCAAGCTGCCTTCAGGCACTTGTTTAACAAAGCACACCCTGCAGAGCCCAAAATCCTTTAAACTTTGAGTCACCACAGCACATGTCTCTTGCAAGGACAAGGTTGGGGGTAGGGTCACAGATTAACAGCATCTCAAATACAGAACAAAATGGAGTCTCTTATGTCTACTTCTTTCTATATAGACACAGTGACAGTCTCATCTCTCTTTCTTTTCCCCACATGGTGAAACCCCGTCTCTACTAAAGATACAAAAGTTGGCCGGGCACGGTGGCTCATATCTGTAATCCCAGCACTTTGGGAGGCCGAGGCAGGCGGATCATGAGATCAGGAGATTGAGACCATCCTGGCTAACACAATGAAACCCCGTCTCTACTAAAAATACAAAAAATTAGCCTGGCGTGGTGTCGGGCGCCTGTAGTCCCAGCTACTCAGGAGGCTGAGGCAGGAGAATGGCATGAACCCAGGAGGTGGAGGTTGCAGTGAGCCGAGAGCGCACCACTGCACTCCAGCCTGGGTGACAGAGCGAGACTCAGTCTCAAAAAAAAAAAAGAAAATTAGCCAGGCATGGTGGATGGTGGTGCATGTCTGTAGTCCCAGTTACTCAGGAGGCTGAGGCATGAGAATCACTTGAACCTGGGAGGCAGATGTTGCAATGAGCCAAGATTGTGTCACTGCACTCCAGCCTGGGTGACAGAGCAAGACCCTGTCTAAAAAAAATAAAATAGGCCCGCGCCGTGCGGCTCAGTTTTTCCAAAATCCCAGCACTTTTGGGAGGCCGAGGCGGGTGGATCACTTAGGTTGGAAGATCGAGACCATCCTACAACATGGTGAAACCCCCGCCTCTACTAAAAATACAAAAAACTAGCCGGGCGTGGTGGCGGCTTCGTCGCCCCAGCTACTCGGAGGCATGGGAGGCAGGGCGGAACTGGCTGCGGAACCTGGGAGGCTGGTTTCAGTGAGCCGAGATCGCGGCCACTGCACTCCAGCCTGGGTGACACACAGACCCGCCCTCAAAAACAAAATGAAATAAAATAAAATAAAATAAAATAAAAATAAAAAATAAAATGCCATGGACCCCACTCCAGACTTACTGAAGCTGATCTTTAGGGCTGGGACTTAGGAATTGGTACACTTAGCAAACTACTGAGGCCTGTCACTACACTACTACACAGCCAAGATGGAGAAGCAGTCTCCTTTTTCTGAGACGGAGTCTCGCTCTGTTACCCAGGCTGGAGTGCAGTGCGCTGATCTCAGCTCACTGCAACCTCTGCCTCCCGGGTTCAGGTGATTCTCCTGTGTCAGCCTCCCCAAGTAGCTGAGACTACAGGTGTGCGCCACCATACCCACCTAGTTTTTGTATTTTTAGTAGAGACAGGGTTTTGCCATGTTGGCCAGACTGGTTTTGAAATCCTGACCTCAGGTGATCCACCCACCTTGGCCTCCCAAAGTCCTGGGGTTACAGGCGTGAGCCACCATGCCCAGCCTGAGGAAGCATTCTCTAGTCCAGTCACCTCTTTTCTCAGTTGAGAGTACTAAGATCCCCAAAATGGAAATGAGTTGTCAAGTTCATATTGTAAATGACATGGGCAGGACTCACACCCCTTGGGGACTACCTGATAGCTAATTCCTTGTGCATGTCAAAGTATTATAGAAAGTGAAGGTATGGGAAAAAAGAATATATACATGATCATGTTGAGAAAGTCCCTCTGCATGGGATCCCAGGTGATTTAATATTCCTTCTTTCTTTTCTTTTCTTTTTTTGAGACGGAGTCTCACTCTGTCGCCCAGGCTGGAGTACAGTGGTGCAATCTTGGCTCACTGCAACCCCCGCCTCCTGGGTTCAAACGATTCTCCTGCCTCAGCCTCCCAAGTAGTTGGGACTACAGGTGTGCACCACCACGCTCAGCTACTTTTTTTGTATTTTTAGTAGAGACAGGGTTTCACCATGTTGGCCAGGATGGTCCTGATCTCCTGACCTTGTGATCGGCCCGCCTTAGCCTCCCAAAGTGCCGGGATTATAGGCATAAGCCACTGTGCCTGACTTTTTTTCTTTTTTTTTTTTTTGAATGGAGTTGCCCAGGCTGCTCTCAAACTCCTTGGCTCAAGCAATTCTCCCATCTCAGCCTCCCAAGTAGCAGAGATTACAGGCATTTTAATATTCTTAAATATTAAATTTTAATTTTAATATTAAGCTTTTCTGTAATTGAAAATTTTTTCTGCAATGAGTAGCATAAGAAAAAAATTCTAAAAAATGATATATTAGAAAAAAAAATTGAGGGAGACTGTTTCCACAATTTCCTTTTTTTTTTTTTTTTTTGAGAGGGAGTCTCTCTCTGTCGCCCAGGCTGGAGTGCAGTGGCCGGATCTCAGCTCACTGCAAGCCCCGCCTCCCGGGTTTATGCCATTCTCCTGCCTCAGCCTCCCGAGCAGCTGGGACTACAGGCGCCCACCACCTCTCCCGGCTAATTTTTTGTATTTTTTAGTAGAGACGGGGTTTCACCATGTTAGCCAGGATGATCGCGATCTCCTGACCTTGTGATCCGCCTGTCTCGGCCTCCCAAAGTGCGGGGATTACAGGCTTGAGCCACCGCGCCCGGCCAATTGTTTTTGTTTCTTTGTTTGCTTGTTTTGTTCTGAGACAGAGTCTGGCTTTTTCACCCAGGCTGGAGTGCAGTGGTACCATCTCGGCTCACTGCAACCTCCGCCTCCTGGGTTCAAGTGATTCTCCTGCCTCAGCCTACCAAGCAGCTCAAGTTGCAGGCAGGCACCACCATGCCTGGCTAATTTTTGTATTTTTAGTAGAGACGGGGTTTCACCACGTTGGCCAGGCTGTTTTCAAACTCCTGTCCTCAAGTGATCTGCCCGTCTTAGCCTCCCAAAGTGCTGAGATTCCAGGCGTGAGCCACAGCCTCCAGTCCAGCATAATTGTTAAAAGTGGACTCTGGAATCAGATTGCTGGGATTTGAGTCCTGGCTCTGCCATTCACTAGCTGTGTAACCTTAATGTCGGCCGGGCGCGGTGGCTCAAGCCTGTAATCCCAGCACTTTGGGAGGCCGAGACGGGCGGATCATGAGGTCAGGAGATCGAGACCATCCTGGCGAACACGGTGAAACCCCGTCTCTACTAAAAAATACAAAAAACTAACCGGGCGTGGTGGCGGGTGCCTGTAGTCCCAGCTACTTGGGAGGCTGAGGCAGGAGAATGGCGTGAACCCGGGAGGCAGAGCTTGCAGTGAGCTGAGATCCGGCCACTGCACTCCAGCCTGGGCGGCAGAGCGAGACTCCGTCTCAAAAAAAAAAAAAACAACCTTAATGTCTCTGTGTCTTATAGCCTCATTTTAAAAATAGGAATGATAAATAGTACATACTCCAAAATATAGATGATAAATTGTTTGCTACAGTGCTGGGACGTTGTAACTGCCATATGTGTTTATCACTATTATTACTATTACACTATTATTATTATTAATACTTATATATATATATATTTTTTGAGATGGAGTTTTGTTCTTGTGGCCCATGCTGGAGTGCAATGGTGTGATCTTGGCTCATTGAAACCTCCGCCTCCCGAGTTCAAGTGATTCTCTTGCCTCAACTTCCCAAGTAGCTGTGATTACAGGTGCCCACCACCATGCCCAACTGAATTTTTTTGTATTTTTAGTAGAGATGGGGCTTCATCATGTTGGCCAGGCTGGTCTTGAACTGCTGACCTCAGGTGATCTGCTCACCTCTCTGCTCGCCTCAGCCTCCCAGAGTGTTGGGATTACAGGCGTGAGCCACCTCCCTGGCCAATAGGTCTTAAAAGTAAGAAAGTGGGGGAAGAGATTCAGAAAAAATTTATGAACATGGATATATTAACTGAATGATTCCCCCACACATGAAAGTGCATTTGACACCAGCAGACAAAATAAAATATTGAGACATTTTATAATATATTATTATATAATATAATAAATTATATTAAATTTTTGTATTCTTCCAAAATGTACTTTTGAAGGGGTGGCCTGCCCCTCCACACCTGTGGGTGTTTCTCGTTAGGTGGAACGAGAGACTTGAGAAAAGAAATAAGACACAGAGACAAAGTATAGAGAAAGAAAAGCGGGGGCCCAGGGGACCAGCGCTCAGCTTACAGAGGACCCATGCCGGCACCGGTCTCTGAGTTCCCTTAGTATTTACTGATAATTATTTTTACCATCTTAAGGATAAAGGAGTGGCAGGACAATAGGATCATTGTAGGGAGGAAATCGGCAGTAAGACATATGAACAAAAACCTCTGTGACATGAATAAGTTTAAAGGAAAATGCTGTGCCTTGAGATGCATATGCAAACATCTCCATAAACCTTTTAGCATTATTGTTTCAGTCTATCACATGGGGAGAAACCTTGGACAACACCTAGCTTTCCTAGGCAGAGGTCCCTGCGACGTTTGGCCTTTGGCCGTGTAAGTGTCCCTGGGTAGTTGAAATTAAGAGAATGGTGATGACTTTTAACCAGCAAGCTGCCTTCAGGCACTTGTTTAACAAAGACACATCCTGTACAGCCCAAAATCCATTAAACCTTGAGTCACCGCAGCACATGTCTCTTGCAAGGACAAGGTTGGGGGTAGGGTCACAGATTAACAGCATCTCAAATACAGGACAAAATGGAGTCTCTTATGTCTACTTCTTTCTATATAGACACAGTAACAGGCTGATCTCTCTTTCTTTTCCCCACATACTTTTTGTTCAGACATATTTGTGTTGGGTTAAAAAATAAAAAACAAATGGCTGGGCGCGGTGGCTCACGCCTGTAATCCCAGCACTTTGGGAGGTGGAGGTGGGCAGATCACAAGGTCAGGAGTTCGAGACCAGCCTGGCCAACATGGTGAAACCCTATCTCTACTAACAATACAAAAATTAGCCGGGCGTGGTGGCGCGTGCCTGTAATCCCAGCTAATCAGGAGGCTGAGGCAGGAGAATTGTTTGAACGCGGGAGGCGGAGGTTGTAGTGAGCTGAGACTGAGCCACTGCACTCCAGCCTGGTGACAGAGCAAGACTCCATCTCCAAAAAAGAAAAAAAAAAAGTAAAAAATAAAGCGCACACACACACACACACACACACAAAACAAAAAACCCAAAATGTTCTCTTGGAACTTTTGTTTATTCTTTTTTGGTTTTTTTTGTTTTTTTTTTTTTTTTTGAGACAGGGTCTTTCTCTGTTGCTCGAGCTGGAGTTCAATGCCATGATCATGGCTCACTGCAGCTTCCATCTCCTGGGCATACTCCTGCCTCAGGCTTCCCCCCACCCCAAGTAACTGGGGCTACAGGTTCATGCCATCATGCCAGGCTAATTTTTTATTTTTAAATTTTTTATAGAGATGGAGTCTCACCGTGTTGCCCAGGCTGGTCTCAAAAACCTGGGCTCAAGCAATTTTCCCACCTCAGCCTCCCAAAACGTTGTCATTACAGGTGTGAGCCACCATGCTTGGCCCTTACTTAATTTCATATCATTTGTTTGTTACCAATTACACAATTTGGAAGATGTGAAAAAAATGCCAGAATTAACACACAGTACCATATCTATAAAGCAAAGTCTGCCTGAGGCAGTTTCACAGTGCCAGTTATGGGACCGTGGTAAACTTCAGAGAAGTTGTCCCTGTTTTCACAGCAGACAAGACCCTTGTAGCCTCTAATTCAGGGAAACTGGTAAATTTTATGGATCCCTTTCAAGCGCACACTGTAATTTGAACAGAAGCAAAGGCTGGTTAATTACAGGTCGATGGTTTTCAGTGACTATGTTCTCCTGTTGTGTAACTTGTTGGTAGGACAATTTCAATGGTAAATAATCCCATAAAGTGCACGATCCCAGAAATTGATGAGATTTTCAGAATATTGATTGGAATTGATGTGCAGATAAATGGTGTAGATTGATGTGTCATTAGGTTGTATTTGTTCACAAGTTTTGTGTTCCTCTTTGAGTGTGTAATTTTTTTTGATTACAGGCATGAGCCACTGTGATCTGGCCTTGAGTGTGTAATTGAAACATAAGCATTTTTGGGCCGGGCGCGGTGGCTCAAGCCTGTAACCCCAGCACTTTGGGAGGCCGGGAGACGGGCGGGATCACGCAGGTCAGGAGATCGACACCATCCTGGCTAACACGGTGGAACCCCATCTCTACTAAAATACAAAAACTAGCCGGGCGAGGTGGCTTGTGCCTATAGTCCCAGGCTATCGCGGCTGAGGCAGGAGAATGGCGTGAAACCGGGCTGCTTTTCAGTGAGCTGAGATCCCGCCACTGCACTCCAGCCTGGGCAGACAGAGACAGACTCTGTCTCAAAAAAAAAAAAAAAAAAAAAGAACATACATTTTGTCCAGGCTGGCCAGGTGGCCAATCCCAGCACCTTGGGAGGCCAAGGCAGGCAGATCATTTGGTGTCAGGAGTTCGGACATCAACCTCCCAACATGATGAAACCCTTGTCTCTACAAAAATACAAAATTTAGCCAAGCATGCTGGCACACACCTGGAATTTTTTTTTTTTTTTTTTTTGAGACAGGTTCTCACTCTGTTGCCCAGGCTGGAGTGCAATAGCATGATCTTGGCTCACTGTAGTCTTGACCTCCCAAGTTCAAGTGATCCTACTGCCTCAGCCTCCCGACTAGCTGGGACTACAGGCATGCACCATCACATCCAGCTAATTTGTATTTTTGTAGAGATAGGGTTTTGCCATGTTGCCCAGACTGGTCTCAAACTGCTTGGCTCAAGCCATCATCCCACCTCACCCTCCCAAAATGCTGAGACTACAGATGTGGGCCACCATGCGGGGCCTTGCTGATTCATTCTCAGCCCCTAGGGATTGCCTTAATTTTTTTTTGAGTTTGACTATGAATTTACAACCATTTATAATTTTTTTTTTTTTTTTGAGATGGAGTCTTGCTCTGTTGCCCAGGTTGGAGTGCAGTGGCGTAATCTCGTCTCACTGCAACCTCCACCTCCTGGGTTCAAGAGATTCTCCTGCCTCAGCCTCCCCAGTAGCTGGGATTACAGATGCACACCACCATGCCCAGCTAATTTTGTATTTTTAGTATAGATGGGGCTTCACCATGTTGGCCAGGCTGGTCTTGAACTTCTGACTTTGTGATCCATCCACCTCAGCCTCCCAAAGTGCTGGCATTACAGGTGTAAGCCACTGCACCTGGCCCATTTATAAATATTTTATCCAGTGTTTTCAGGTACTTATAGTAAGAGGATTTCAGGTTACCTAATCAGCAAAATCCTGGGACCAAGCGTCTCCTGTCACTTATTGGAATGTGACCTTGGGCAAATTATTTAGCCTTAATCTCTTTGTAAAATGTGAATAGTAGCTATTGCAAGTGACAGTTTTGAAAAAGAAAAAAATCTTTACCTCTACTAGGCAAGCAAATAAGACACATTAGTGCTTCTGTGGTTCATTCCCAGTTGATGAGGGAAAGCTCTTTTTTACGGAAGAGTGACACTTAACAAATGTAGCAGAAATGATATAACTTGAAAAGCGCCATTTTATAACCCTTGATTAAACTGATTCAGACAGGTATCATCAGTGGGTGGTGAAAAGAGTTAGTGAAATGTCAGTATTTGCATAGTCCAAAGTATCGGCTCAATGAAGACATCTTACTGCAAAGGAGGAAACGTGCTTTTTCACAGAGATCTTCAGTCTCCACCTCCAACAAGTGAGTGAACTCAGCATTTCCGAGAAGAGATGACCTTCAGGCCTGATACAGCAGCAAGCACGGAGCATCCCCCAGGTCACTGTGGTGCCCAAAATGTTTAGCCCTAGCCGGGCGCAGTGGCTCAAGCCTGTAATCCCAGCACTTTGGGAGGCTGAGACGGGCGGATCACAAGGTCAGGAGATCGAGACTATCCTGGCTAACACGGTGAAACCCCGTCTCTACTAAAAAATACAAAAAACTAGCCGGGCGAGGTGGCGGGCGCCTGTGGTCCCAGCTACTCCGGAGGCTGAGGCAGGAGAATGGCGTAAACCCGGGAGGCGGAGCTTGCAGTGAGCTGAGATCCGGCCACTGCACTCCAGCCTGGGCGACAGAGCCAGACTCAGTCTCAAAAAAAAAAAAAAAAAAAATGTTTAGCCCTAATAACAAGCCTTTAGGCCTGACTTCCAGCAGATGGAGAAAACAGTGGGTAGAAGAAAGTAACCTTGGCCGGCCCAGTGGCTCACGCCTGTAATCCCAGCACTTTGGGAGGCTGAGGCAGAAGGATCCCTTGAGCTCAGGAGTTCCAGAGCAGCCCGTGGTCCCAGCTACTCGGGAGGCTGAGGTGGGAGGATGGCTTGAGCCCAGGAAATTAAGGCCATAGTGAGCTGTGATTGTGCCACTGCACTCCAGCCTGGGCAACAGAGTGAAATCCTGTCTCAAAAAAAAAAAAAAGAAATTAACCTTGAAGAAACAAATTCAGAATTCTAAAAGACGCCTTTATCTTCAAATAGCCAACGTCATGGAAAAAAGTGAGGAGTCTGGAGAAACATGACAACTGAATGTAAAATGAAAACATGACTGGATCCTAGTTATTTTTATTAATATTTAGTTGAAATATCATAATTATATACATTTATAGGATACAATGTGTTGTGTACATCATGAAATGATTAAATCAAGTTAATTAACAATGATCTCACTTCTTTCACTGGTGAGACATTTGAAATTTACTCTTAGCTATTTTGAAATATATATTATTATTTTATTTTCCTTTTTTATTTTTATTTTTATTTTTATTTTATTTTATTTTTTTTTTTTGAGACGGAGTCTCGCTCTGTCGCCCAGGCTGGAGTGCAGTGGCGCGATCTTGGCTCACTGCAAGCTCCACCTCCCGGGTTCACGCTATTCTCCCGCCTCAGCCTCCGAGTAGCTGGGACTACAGGCGCCCGCCACCACGCCCGGCTAGTTTTTTGTATTTTTAGTAGAGACGGGGTTTCACCATGTTAGCCAGGATGGTCTCGATCTCCTGACCTCGTGATCCACCCGCCTCGGCCTCCCAAAGTGCTGGGATTACAGGCTTGAGCCACCGCGCCCGGCCCCTTTTTTATTTTTTTTGAGACAGAGTTTTGCTCTGTTGCCCAGGCTGGAGGGCAGTGGTATGATCTCGGCTCACTGCAACCTCTACCTCCCGGGTTCAAGCCATTCTCCTGGCTCAGCCTCCTGAGTAGCTGGGATCACAGGCGTGTGCCACCATGTCTGGCTAATTTTTGTATTTTTAGTAGAGATGGGGTTTCACCATGTGGGCCAGGCTAGTCTTGAACTCCTGACCTCAGGTGATCTGCCCGCCTCCGCCTCCCAAAGTGCTTGGATTACAGGCATGAACCACCATGCCCAGCCTGAAATATATATTAACTATAGTCACTGAGCTATGCAATAGATCTCAAAAGTTTACTTCTCCTGTCTAACTGAAACTTCATATGCTTTGACTAACATCTTCCCATTCTCTCCTTCCCTGTCCACCCTGCTTCTAGCCCCTGGTAACCTCCATTTTACTCTGTACTTCCATGAGTTCAACTTTTTCAGATTCTGCATATCAGCGAGAACATGTGGTATCTGTGTTTCTGTGCTTGGTTTATTTCACTCAGCATAATGTCCTCTAGGTTCATCTATGTTGTTGCAAATGACAGAATTTACTTATTTTTAATTGCTGAATAGTGTGTATGTATATATATTTTATATATATATGCACACACACTGAATAGTGTGTATATATATGTGTGTGTGTGTATATATATACACACCATATTTTCTTTATCTATGTATCTGTGCTGGGCACTTAGGTGGCTTCCATATATTGGCTATCATGAGTAATGCTGCAATGAACATGAAAGTGCAGCTATCTCTTCAACATATTGATTTCGGCTGGGCGCGGTGGCTCATGCATGTAATCCTAACACTTTGGAAGGCCAAGGTGGTGGATCACGTGAGGTCAGGAGTTCAAGACCAGCCTGGCCAACATGGTGAAACCCCGTCTCTACTAAAAATACAAAAACTAGGCCAGGCGTGATGGCTCGTGGCTGTAATCTCAGCTACTCGGGAGGTTGAGGTAGGAGAATCGCTTGCACCTGGGAGATGGAGGTTGCAGTGAGCCAAGATGGTGCCACTGCACTCCAGACTGGGCGACGAAGTGAGACACTGTCTCAAAAAAAACAAAAACAAAAAAACAGACCAGGCGCCGTGGCTCACACCTGTAATCCTAGCACTTTGGGAGGCCGAGACAGGCAGATCACCTGAGGTTGGGGGTTCAAGACCAACCTGGCCAGTATGGTAAAACCCTGTCCCTACTAAAAATACAAAAAATGAATGGGGCATTGTGGCAAGTGCCTGTAGTTAGTCCCAGCTACTCAGGAGGCTGAGGCAGAAGAATCGCTTGAACCTGGGAGGCGGAGGTAGCAGTGTGCCACGATCTTGCTACTGCACTCCAGCCTGGGCGATAGAGCAAGATTCTGTCTCAAAAAAAAAAAAGTAAAATAAATAAATGAAAATAAAAATACAAAAATTGTCCAGGCATGGTGGTGGGGCCCATAATCCCAGCTACTCAGGAGGCTGAGGCAGTTGAATCACTTGAACCTGGGAGGCGGAGGTTGCAGTGAACCAAGACTGGGCTACTGCACCCCGGCCTGGGTGACAGAGCAAGACTCCATCTCAAAAAATCCCAAAATAAAACCCCCATATTGATTTCACTTCCTTTAGATAGCTACCCAGAAGTGAGATTGCTGGATCCTGTAGTTGTAGTTTTAGGTTTTTGAGGCACCTCCATACCATTTTCCATAGTGATTGTGGTCTCCATTTTTTCCACATCCTTGCCAATACCTGGTATCTTTCATCTTTTTTTGATAGTGGCCATTCTAACAGATGTGGGATTCTGGGGGTTTTTTGTTTTGTTTTGTTTTTGTTTTGATACAGAGCTCACACTGTCTCCTGGGCTGGAGTGCAATGACTCGATCTTGGCTCACTGCAACCTCCACCTCCCTGGTTCAAGTGATTCTCCTGCCTCAGCCTCCCAAGTAGCTGGGATTACAAGTGTGCACCCACACCCGGCTAATTTTTTGTGTTTTTAGTAGAGACGGGGTTTCACTGTGTTAGCCAGGATGGTCTCAATTTCCTGACCTCGTGATTTGCCCGCCTCATCCTCTCAAAGTGCTGGGATTATATAGGGGTGAGCCACCACATCTGGCCTTTTTTTCCTTTTTTTGAGACAGTGTCTTGCTTTATCACCCAGGCTGGAGTGCAGTGGCATGATCTTGGCTCACTGCAACCTCTGCCTCCTGGGTTCAAACAATTTTTGTGCCTCAGTCTCCTGAGTAGCTGGAATTACAGGCGCTGGAATTGTGTGTTTTTTTTGGGTTTTTTTTTTTTAATACAAAAATGTAAGCCGGGCACAGTGGCTCACGCCTGTAATCCCAGCACTTTGGGAGGCCAAGGCGGGTAGATCACCTGAGGTAGGGAGTTCGAGATCAGCCTGACCAACATGGAGAAACCCTGTCTCTACTAAAAATACAAAATTAGCTGGGCGTGGTGGCGCATGCCTGTAATCCCAGCTACTTGGGAGGCTGAGGCAGAAAAATTGTTTGAACCCGGGAGGCGAAGGTTGTGGTAGGCTAAGATCATGCCATTGCACTGTAGCCTGGGTAACAGGGGCAAAACTCCATCTCAACGAAAAAAAAAAAAGTAAAATTACCAAAGACATTTTGGACTGAATATTAGATGATATTAGTGAATCACTGTAAATTTCCTTGGATGTGATCATTGTATTTAGGAGAATATTCTTTAAACGTTTTTTTTGTTTTAATTTTTTTTTTTTTTTTTTTTTGAGACGGAGTCTCGCGCTGTGTCACCCAGGCTGGAGTGCTGTGGCGCGATCTCGGCTCACTGCAAGCTCCGCCTCCCAGGTTCACGCCATTCTCCTGGCTCAGCCTCCGAGTAGCTGGGACTACAGGCGCCCGCCACCACGCCCGGCTAGTTTTTTGTATTTTTAGTAGAGACGGGGTTTCACCATGTTAGCCAGGATGGTCTCGATCTCCTGACCTTGTGATCCACCCGCCTCGGCCTCCCAAAGTGCTGGGATTACAGGCTTGAGCCACCGCGCCCGGCCTTTGTTTTAATTTTTTTGAGACAGGGTGTCAGTCTGTTGCCCAGGCTGGAGTGCAGTGGCATGATCTTGGCTCACTGCAACCTCTACCTCCTGGGTTCAAGCGATCCTCCTGCCTCTGCCTCCCAAGTAGCTGGGATTACAACCGTGGGCCACCATGCCCAGCTAAGAGGAGAATGCTCTTATTTGTAGGAAATGCATGTTAAACATTTGGGGGGCTGAAGTGTGATATCTACTATATATCAAATATGGGAAAATTATAACAAAATTCAAATCTAGGTATGTGGGTGATGGATAGACATTCATTGTTCTGTTCTATTATTTCAACTTTTCTCTGTGTTTGAAGTTTTTCATATAAAAAGTTAGGAGACGTCAGGTGTGGTGGCTCACGCCTATAATCCCAGCACTTTGGGAGGCTAAGGTGGGTGGATCACTTGAGGTCAGGAGTTTGAGACCCTGTCTGGTGAGCTCCTGGCAGAGTTCAGATGAAACCCCGTCTCTACTAAAAATACAAAAATTAGCCAGGAATGGTGGTGGGCGCCTGTAATCCCAGCTACTCGGGAGGCTGAGGCAGGAGAATTACTTGAACTCAGGAGGTGGAGGCTGCAGTGAGCTGAGATTGCACCACCGCACTCCAGCCTGGGCAACAAAGCAAGACTCCATCTCAAAAAAAAAAAAAATGTTAGGAGAGAAATATTATTTTTTCACATCTCACTTCTGGGGCTGAAGGGCACAGGGCTTGGAAGGGTTTTGCGAACCCTCTTTCTGAAGAGACACCACCCCAGAATTTCACATCCCCCACCATAACTCTTCCCTGGGCAGGCTAAGTGGCAGGCACCAGCTGCAGGGGCTCTGTGAGGTTGGGTGTAGGTAGTTCCGGGCTGTTTGCTCTGTGGATGGACAACGAAGTCCTTTATCATCGCTTCTTGTGAGGACAGTGCTTTGACGTGCATTTTCAGATAATGTGAGTTTCTCAAGAATTTCTTTATGTCATCAAGCGTACTTGCGTCAACACATGGAATAGAGAAGGGCTTTATTCTCAAGGAACTAGTAGGCCACAGGGAAGATGCACCCCTTTCCACCTCTTCCCAGGTGGCAAGGCCTTAAATCCCAAACCAAGTGTCCAGACACTGAGCTTCAGTTCCCTGATGGCTGCTGAACAACATGACAATGATTCCCTATCACCTTTGTCTTGCTTTTATATCTTTTTTTTTTTGAGATGGAGTCTTGCTCTGTCACCCAGGCTGGAGTGCAATGGTGCAATCTCGGCTCACTGCACCCTCTGCCTCCCAGGTTCAAGTGATTCTCTTGCCTCAGCCTCCTGGGTAGCTGGGATTACAGGCATACGCCACCACACCTGGCTGATTTTTGTATTTTTAGTAAAGACGGGGTTTCGCCATGTTGGTCAGGCTGGTCTCGAACTCCTGACCTCAGGTAACCTGGCCTAATGCAAATTCTTAACTGGACCGTGGAAGCCAGGGTTTGGCAGCTGGTCTCAGAACTTGCCCTTTGTGAACAAAGTGAGGAGAGGAGGGTTCTGTAAGGAAGGGCAGACACTCCAGCAAAAACGAGGGACTCACATGACTCCTCCGGGCTGCGGCTTGTTTAGGGGAGCTGCTCAGGCGACTGGTGTCTTTGTGTGGAGCCCTCCCTCCACCCGGCACCAAGCAGCCATCTGCATCCCCTCAACACCTGTCTGGGAGGCCTGGAGTGGAGGACACCTATGCATAGAAAAACAATCTCCCAGTGGGGATGTCCACACTAGGATGATGGCTGTCCTAGCGGTGATCTCAGGCGTTCCCAGAAGGCCTCCTTCTCTCTAGATGCCTTTCTTTTCCTGTGATCCTGTGAGCTGAAGTCCTGGCTACAGTTCCAACCTTACAGCTTTATGTATAGGTTTGTGTCTTTGATTCCCATCAAAATACAGGTGTCTCAGGGAAGACAGGTACTCCAGGCTGCCATTGGTCTCTGACCTGAGATCTCTTCCTGGGGGTGGAGGAGGAGGGAAAGAGGGTGAGGCTTGCTTTCAGCCGAGGCTGCATGACTGCTGCTCAGAACGGGAGAGGGCTAGCCCCCATGGGAGGCACGGCAGGCCCTTCATCTTGATCGGTGCCCACCCTGAGCCGGCACTGGGACACACACTGAACAGATTGATGGATCCATTCCTCAAGAATAGACTAATCAACAAGGAAGGAAGACTCTGTCGCAAGACAAGAAATTTCTAAAAGGCACCTTAACTGAGAAAAATGAAGAGTGCTTCCTGATGGTGAAGGAGAACTGGGAGGAGGCTCATGCTCCGTAGGTCTCCTAGTTTTGTCCTTCTTGTCTGTGGCTGGCTTAGTTTATGGATATATCCCGAAGGTCAGAATTTAAATTCTGGCTCCTACCTAAGGACTCCTTGGGAACCAAGAAATGTATAAAGGAGCAGGAGAATAACTTAAGGCCAAGGAGAAGACCAGTCCAGGGAAGGAGCCCAAAGACTGCCTTCCTCTTGCTGAAAGGCAGATGGGCTGTGATTGGGGCCCTGATACTCAGATGCTAAGAGTGGAGCAGGGAGCCGGGCGCGGTGGCTCATGCCTGTAATCCCAGCGCTTTCGTAGGCCAAATCAGGCGGATCACCTGAGGTTGGGAGTTAGGGACCAGCCTGACCAACATGGAGAAACCCTGTCTCTACTAAAAATACAAAATTAGCTGGGTGTGGTGGTGCGTGCCTGTAATCCCAGCTACTCGGGAGGCTGAGGCAGGAGAATCACTTGAACCCAGGAGGCAGAGGTTGCAGGGAGCCAGATCGTGCCATTGCACACCAGTCTGGGCAACAAGAGCGAAACCCAATCTCAAAAAAAAAAAAAAAAAAAAAAAAAGGGCTGGGCGCAGTAGCTCACACCTGTAATCCCAGCACTTTGGGAGGCCGAGGGGGGCGGATCACGAGGTCAGATTGAGACCATCCTGGCTAACATGGTGAAACCCCGTCTCTACTAAAAATACAAAAAATTAGCCGGGTGTCGTGGCACACGCCTATAGTCCCAGCTACTCTGGAGGCTGAGGCAGGAGAATCGCTTGAACCTGGGAGGCAGAGCTTGCAGTGAGCCAAGATCACGCCACTGCACTCCAACTTGGGCAACAGAGCAAGACACTGTCTCAAAAAAAAAAAAAGAGTGGAGCAGGGAAAGGGGGAACTGAGAGCTACTGCTGGATGAGAGGATGCTGGATGAGAGAAAGTCCAAGGATGTTAAGAGTAGCAGGCTGGGCGCAGTGGCTCAAGCCTGTAATTCCAGCACTTTGGGAGGCTGAGGCGGGTGGATCACCTGAGGTCAGGAGTTCAAGACCAGCCTGACCGACATGGTGAAACCCTGTCTCTACTAAAAATACAAAAATTAGCCAGGTGTGGTGGTATACCCCTGTAATCCCAGCTACTCAGGAGGCTGAGGCAGGAGAATCACTTGAACCTGGGAGGTGAAGGTTGCAGTGAGCTGAGATCGCGCCATTGCACTCCAGCCTGGGTGACAGAGCGAGATTCCATCTCAAAAAAAAAAAAAAAGGAGCAGCAGAACGCAGCTGGTACCTCTTTCCCCTCCACTGGCATCACAAACCAAGGGGACCATTCACTTCCCACAGACCTCACACAACTTCTGGCCACAAGAAGCAGCTCAGTAAATGGCAGCTGCAGTCATAAGTGGTGTTTGTCCTCCGGAAGCCCCAGGTGAGTGTGCACAGCTCCCTGGGACCCTGGAAGGGCTCCCTGGCCTGCTCCTGCTGCCTGCCCTGATGTCCCCTAACACAGTCCTGGAAACGAGGGGCGCCTGGTGCCTTCCAGCCTCCTCTTACATGTTTAGTTCTGAAATCCGGGGTTACTCCATTCCAGAAGGCACCAGCTGCTCTCTGGCCACATCTTACAGAAGGGGCAGTATAACGCTGGCTTGATATTCATCTATGAACCAATTTAATTTTAATTCAAAAATGACTTCTGATCTGGCAGATGATTTGGGGTTCTAGAAAGAAATTGGGTCAGGCATGATGGCTGACGCCTGTAATCCCAGCTTTTTGGGAGGCTGAGGTGGGAGAATCCTGTAAGCTCAGGAATTGGAGACCAGCCTGGGCAACACAGCAAGACTTCATTTCTACAATTAAAAAAAAAAAAGAAAAAAGAAAAAAGACTGGGTGCAGCGGTTCACGCCTGTAATCCCAGCACTTTGGGAGGCCGAGACGGGCAGATCACGAGGTCAGGAGTTCGAGACCAGCCTGGCTAACATGGTGAAACCCCATCTCTACTAAAAATACAAAAATTAGCTAGGCGTGGTGGCGGGCGCCTGTAATCCCAGATACTAGGGAGTTGAGGCAGGAGAATCGCTTGAATCTGGAAGGGGGAGGTTGCAGTGAGCCAAGATCGCATCATTGCACTCCAGCCTGGGCAACAAGAGTGAAATTCCGTCTCAAAAAAAAAAAAAAAAAAAAAGGCCGGCCATGGTGGCTCATGCCCATAATCCCAGCACTTTGGGAGGCCAAGATGGGTGGATCACAAGGTCAGGAGTTCAAGACCAGCCTGGCCAACATAGTGAAACCCAGTCTCTACTAAAAATACAAAAAAAATTACCTGGGCGTGGTGGTGGGCGCCTATAGTCCCAGCTACTTGGGAGGCTGAGGCAGGAGACTCACTTGAATCCAGTAGGTGGAGGCTGAGGTTGCAGTGAGCCGAGATCGCACCACTGCATTCCAGCCTGGGTGACAGAGTGAGACTCAGTCTCAAAAGAAAAAAAAAAAGAAGAAGATCAGGCGTAGTGGCTCATGCCTATAATCCCAGCACTTTGGGAAGCTAATGTGGGCAGATCACTTGAGCTCAGGAGTTCAAGATCAGCCCGAGCAACATGGTAAAACCTCGTCTCTACAACAAGTACAAAAATTAGCCAGGTGTGGTGGCGTGTGCCTGTAGTCCCAGCCACTTGGGAGACTGAAGTGGGAGAATCTCTTGAACCCAGGATGCGGAGGTTGCAGTGAGCCAAGATCCCACCACTGTACTCCAGCCTGGGTGACAGAGTATGACCCTGTCTCAAAAAAAAAAAAAAAAGAAAAAGAAAAGAAAAGAAAGAAAGAAAAAACATTGCAGGTGTCTCCCCTATCCCAGGTGGGTGGCCAAGGCAGCCCTGCTAGAATAGAGTGAATTCCAGTTCCATCTCCATCAGACAGCTCCTGACCATTTGGCAAGATGGTACTTCTGGTATTTCTGCTAAAAGGCTTTGCTCCCCAAAGTGAAGACCTGAGGTGTGAATGTCAGGAACAAAATGATAGCAGCATTCTGGTTTCTAATTGCGGGCTTTTGTTCCATTCTCCCTGCCTGAGCTGTTTCAAACTGCTCCAGAATGTTCCAAACAGCCTCTTCTCTCTCTTGCTGTTTTGCCTCCCTCCTCTCCTTCACTACGCTCTTCTTCAAGCAAGAAACAAAATTCAGTAGAAGGCAGCAGAAGCGTTGGGGAGACAGAAAAGTGAAAGGGGAGAAGAGTACAATTCGTCCTCCCTCTCCTGGCCTGAAGTCCTGCTTTCTCCGGAGTCAAGAGTCAGTGAAAACAATGGTGCTGGTTTTCCTGAGAGTCAGCAGCTACAACCTGTGGTGTGAGTCAAGGGAGAAGCGTGACCCATCCAGACTGGGAGGATTAGGGGTGAGCGGCAAGTCCACGCTGGGGTCTAAAGTGCCACTAGGGCAACACTACGGTATCCTGGCTACCTTTAGTTTCAGAGGTGGCCTCTTTGGTGGGTGTGACTGGCTTTGCAAACATCTTAGCAAGTGCAGTGGGTCTTTTCACTTGGACCCTGTGCCATAAGAACGGGGCTGGAGTCCAGTGGGAGGCTGTTCAGGGCACTCTCCCCATATAGGTGCAGGCTGTTGCGGGCGATCAGCTCCTTGGCCATGAGCACGAAGACTTCGTCTATGTTCTTGGATTCCTTGGCCGATGTCTCCAAAACGGCCAGGAGGCCGTACTTCTCAGCCAGTGTGCAGGCATCTTCGAACAGGACGTGCCGCTTTTCCCAGAGGTCACATTTATTTCCTGGAAGGAAAAAGATAAGCAGATATTCCATTGAATAACTTAATCTGGTTTCTTTCAAGATGAACTTTACAAATAACATTTTAGTTCTTCAATAGGCATGCATGCATTCATTCACAAATGGTAATTGAGGGCACACTTTTTTGTTTGTTTGTTTCTTTTGTTTTTTTTGAGATGGAGTTTCACTCTTGTCTCAAGGTGGAGTGTAGGCTGTCGCCCAGGCTGGAGTGCAATTTGACTGTGGTGGTGATTAAAGGAATCTATGCATGTGATCAAATTGTGTATAATTATACACAATTTGTCGCCCAGGCTGGAGTGCAATGGCAGAATCTTGGCTCACTGCAACCTCCATCTCCTGGGTTCAAGCGATTCCTCTGCCTCAGCCTCCCAAGCAGCTGGAATTACAGGCACCTGCCACCATGCCCGGCTAGTTTTGTATTTTTAGTAGAGATGGGGTTTCGCCATATTGGCCAGGCTGGTCTCGAACTCCTGACCTCAGGTGATCGCCTGCCTCAGCCTCCCAAAGTGCTGGGATTACAGGTGTGAGCCACCACGCCCAGCCCTTGCTCCTCTTTTTACTCTCTTTTTTTCCCCCCCTCAAACAGCAGAGTGTTGGATGCTGTGTGAGACGGGGCTCATTTAGCTGAGTAGACTGTGATCAGGATTTGCTGGATTGGAGGTGCATAATGGAAGACTTTCTCTTTTTTTTTTTTGAGATGGAGTCTCGCTCTGTCACTCAGGCTGGAGTGCAGTGGTGCTGTCTCGGCTCACTGCTACCTTTGCCTCCCAGGTTCAAATTATTCTTGTGCCTCAGACTCCCGAGTAGCTGGGATTATAGGCCAGTGCTACCATGCCTGGCTAATTTTTGTATTTTCAGTAGAGACAAGGTTTCACCATGTTGGCCAGGCTGGTCTTGAACTCCTGGCCTCCAGTGATCTGCCCGCCTTGGCCTCCCAAAGTGCCTGGGATTATAGGCATGAGCCACCACGCCTGGCCTAAAGGACTTTCTGAGAAAGCTATAATTTACATACAATAAAAGTTTGCCTTGGTTTCCCTGAGGCAGGAATCTAAAGATAAAATTACTTTCCCACAGGATTTGTTCTACCAGACATCAAGATTTATTACAAAACTGTAGTAATTAAGACAAGCTAGACTAGTGTTACTCAACCTGGTTTTCATTACTGTCCCCACAGGAGCCTCTGTAGAGATTTTTTCCCCTACTTCCCCCTTCTTCCATAAAACATGTTTAAGCCTTTTATTTTGAAACAATTATAGATATATGGGAAGTCATTATATATGTATATATTATAGACACGTGTATATATACACACATATACACACATATGTATATATACTCACGTATGTGTATATATACACACATATCTACACATATATACATATATACACACATATCTATGTGGGGAAAAGAAAGAGAGATCAGCCTGTTACTGTGTCTATATAGAAAGAAGTAGACATAAGAGACTCCATTTTGTTCTGTATTTAAGATGCTGTTAATCTGTGACCCTACCCCCAATCTTGTCCTTGCAAGAGACATGTGCTGCGGTGACTCAAGGTTTAATGGATTTTGGGCTGTGCAGAATGTGTCTTTGTTAAACAAGTGCCTGAAGGCAGCTTGCTGGTTAAAAGTCATCACCATTCTCTTAATTTCAACTACCCAGGGACACGTACAGGGCCAAAGGTCGCAGGGACCTCTGCCTAGGAAAGCTAGGTATTGTCCAAGCTTTCTCCCAATGTGATAATCTGAAACAATGCTGCTAACAGGTTTATGGGGATGTTTGCACATGCATCTCAAGGCACAGCATTTTCTTTTGAACTTATTCATGTCACAGAGATCTTTATTCATATGTCTTACTGCCGATTTCCTCCCTACAATGATCCCATTGTCCTACAATTCCCTTTATCTTTAAGATGGTAAAGATAATTATCAATAAATACTAAGGGAACTCAGACACCGGTGCCGTCATGGGTCCTCTGTAAGCTGAGCGCCGGTCCCCTGGGCCCACTTTCTCTTTCTCTATACCTTGTCTGTGTGTCTCATTTCTTTTCTCAAGTCTCTCGTTCCACCTAACGAGAAACACCCACAGGTGTGGAGGGGCAGGCCACCCCTTCATCTCTATACATATATATACACAGAGAGAGAGAGAGAGAGAGAGAGAGAAAGGGGGGTCCAGTTTACCCTTCACCCAGTTTCCCCCAATGGTAATATCTTGTATAACTATAGCACGTTATCAATATCAGGAAATTGACATGGGTGCTATCCACAGACTTTAATCAGATTTCTTGTCACGAGGCCAGGCTTGATGGCTCATGCCTGTAATCCTTGCACTTTGGGAAGCCAAGGCAGGTGGATCACCTGAGGTCAGAAGTTCAAGACCAGCCTGACCAACATGGCGAAACCCCATCTCTACTAAAAACACAAAATTAGGCTGGGCGCGGTGGCTCAAACCTGTAATCCCAGCACTTTGGGAGGCCAAGATGGGCGGATCACGAGGTCAGAAGATCGAGACCATCCTGGCTAACATGGTGAAACCCCACCTCTACTAAAAAAATACAAAAAACTAGCCGGGCAAGGTGGCAGGCGCCTGTAGTCCCAGTTATTCGGGAGGCTGAGTCAGGAGAATGGCGTGAACCTGGGAGGCGGAGCTTGCAGTGAGCTGAGATCCGGCCACTGCACTCCAGCCTGGGCGATAGAGCGAGACTCCGTCTCAAAAAAAAAAAAAAAATTTCTTGGCCAGGCGCGGTGGCTCACACCTGTAATCCCTGCACTATGGGAGGCCAAGGTGGGTGGATCACCTGAGGTCAGGAATTCGAGACCAGCCTGGCCAACATGGTAAAAACCCTGTCTCTACTAAAAATACAAAAAATTAGCTGGGTGTGGTGCCGGGCGCCTGTAATCCCAGCTACTCAGGAGGCTGAGGCAGGAGAATCACTTGAACCTGGGAGGCGGAGGTTGCAGTGAACTAAGATCGTGCCACTGCACTCCAGCCTGGGCAACAAGAACAAAATTCTTTCTAAAAAATAAAAAATAAAAAGATTTCTTGTTATGAAATGAATAAATGTCCCACGCACTTATTTGTGTGTATGTTTATAATTATACACAATTTGATCACATGCGTAGATTTCTTTAATCACCACCACAGTCAAAGCACTGAACAGCTCCATTCTCACAAGGATCTCTTTCATGTTATTCCTTTATAACTCTCACCACCCCCGGTCCTCTGCCCCTGCTAACCACCAATCTCTTCTAGTTCTAGAATATTATATAAATGGATTCATATACGTAACCTTTTGAGATTATCTTTTTTTCACTCAGCATAATTCCTTTGAGATCCATTCAAGTTGTTGTATAAATCAGTAGTTTGTTTTCTGCATACCACTAATGGTTTTCACTACTGAGTAGTATTTAATAGTATGCATGGACCAACATTTGTGGTTTCTTGTTTTTTGTTTTTTGTTTTTTTAAACATAGTCTCTCTGTTGCCCAGGCTGGATTCTCCTGCCTCCATCTCTTGAGTAGCTGGGACTCCAGGAGTGCGCCACCATGCCCAGCTAACTTTTGTATTTTTAGTAGAGACGGGGTTTCAAGGCTGGCCTGAACTCCTGACCTCAGCTGATCTGCCCACCTTGGCCTCCCTACATGTTGGGATTACAGGCATGAGCCACCACACCCAGCCAAGGACCAACATTTGTTTAACCATCCACCTTATTTATTTATTAATTTGAGCACAGCCTTGTTCTGTCGCCCAGGATGGAGTGCAGTGGTGCGATCTTGGCTCACTGCAACCTCCACCTCCCAGATTCAAGCGATTCTCCTGCCTCAGCCTCTCGAGTAACTGGGATTACAGGTGTGCACCCCCATGCCTGGCTAATTTTTGTATTTTTTGGAAAGACAGGGTTTCACCATGTTTGCCAGGCTGGTCTTGAACTCCTGACCTCAAGTGTTCCATCCACCTCAGCCTCCCAAAGTGCTGGGATTACAGGCGTGAGCCACTGTGCCTGGCCTTTATTCATTTTTTTTTTGAGACAGGGTCTTGTCCTGTCACCTGGGCTGGAGTGCAGTAGCATGGTCATAGGTCACTGCAACGTTAATGTTCTGGGCTCAAGCAATCAGCCTCTCAAATAGCTAGGACTACAGGCACACACCACCACACATGGCAAATTTGTGTGTGTGTGTGTGTGTGTGTGTGTGTGTGTGTGAGACAGGGTCTCACTTTGTTACACAGACTGGAGTTCAGTGGAGTGATCTTGGCCTATGAAAATTTAATACCACAGATGTACTGTGTATGGCCTTTTGGAGGGTCATAAACCATTGTAATATTGAAGATATTTTCACTCCCAAGAGCATGAATGAATAAGATCAATGGAGAGGAAAAACAGCTCAGAAGCAAACTCATGTATAAATGATGTGTACTCTACAAAAAGATGGTGCCACAGAGCAGTGGAAAAGGTTGCCCTTTTTTTTTTTTTTTTTTTTTTTGAGACAGAGTCTCACTCTGTTGCCCAGGCTGGAGTGCAGTGGCACGATGTCGGCTCACTGCAACCTCCACCTCCTGGGTTCAAGTGATTCTCCTGCCTCCGCCTCCCAAGTAGCCGGGATTACAGGCACCCACCACAACGCCCAGCTAATTTTTGTATTTTTCTAGTAGGGATGGAGTTTTACCATGTTGGCCAGGCTGGTCTTGAACTCCTGACTTCAGGTGATCAGCCCATCTCGGCCTCCCAAAGTGTTGGGATTACAGGCAATAACCACTGTGCCTGGCCAAGGTTGCCTTTTTAGTAAACTGTACCGAGACAATTAGATCTTTATATGAAAAAGTTTTGACCCATACCTTTCACCATACACAAAAAATCAATTACACGTAGATCACAGATCTAAATGTAAAAGGCAGAGTAATGATAATAATTAATCGATTAAACTTTAAAAGGTAATATAATCTTGATGATTTCAATTAAGAAAAAGTTTCCTAAATAGGACACAGGAAGCAATCATTATTAAAGAAAAGATCAATAGATTGAAATATATTAAAATTAAGAGTGTCTGTTCACCAAAATACACCACCAAGAGAGGAAAAGGCTGGGTATAGTAGTTCATGCCTGTAATCCCAGTGGTTTGGGAAGCTGAGGCAAGAGGATCACTTGAGCCCAGGAATTCAAGACCAGCCTGGGCAATACAGCAAGGCCCCATCTCTACAAAACATAAAAAAAAACTAGCTGGGGCTGGGCGTGGTGCCTCACATCTCTAATCTCAGCACTTTGGGAGCCTGAGGCCGGTGGATTACTTGAGGCCAGGAGTTTGAGACCGGAGTTTGAGACCAGCTTAGCCAACATGGTGAAACCCCATCTTTACTCATAATACAAAAATTAGCTGGGTGTAGTGGCACATGCCTGTAATCCCAGCTACTTGGGAGGCTGAGGCATGAGACTCGCTTGAACCCAGGAGGTGGAGGTTGCAGTGAGACAAGATTGGGCCACTATACACAGTGGGTCACAGTATATCTGGGTCACAGTTCGAGACTCTGTCTCAAACAAAAACAAAAACAAAAACAAAATCAAAACCTAACTGCACATGGTGGAATGCGCCTGTCGTCCCAGCTACTTGGAAGATTGAGGCAGGAGGATTGCTTCAGCCCAGGAGTTCGAAGCTGCAGTAAGCTAGGATGGCACTATTGCACTCCAGCCTGGGTGACAGAGTTGGACCCTATCTATAAAAAATAAAACATAAAAAAACCAAAATGTTCCTTCCTTCAGGTATTTTTAAGAAGAGAGAGGGAAAGGTTAGTCCACAGGGTGGAAGATGATGTTTGCAACACATGTAACTGACAAGGGCTGGGGCCTCCTTCAAGAGAGCCTAGTGCAGGGAATGCAGGTGACAGAGCCCAGCAGGACGAGTGCAGTGCCCTGGGGGATAGCACCCCATCCCCCGTACCGTGCAGGCACTCATGCACAACCACGCTGCAAGATGCAGGATTCGATTCCTCTATCAGGCAACCTTGGCTTTTGAGCACCCCATTGCCTGAAAAATTAAACTTTCTTCGAGTTTTGCTTAGTCTAAGACTCTTTCTACCTACAAAGTTGTCCTTCCTCCGTTCTCTCCTTCCCAGGGGCAGGTCTACATCTCATAGAAGACTCCCTGCCTCCTTCTGCTCCTTCTTTTTTTTATTTGTTTTTTGAGATGGAGTCTCGCTCTGTTGCCCCCAGGCTGGAGTGCAAGGGTACGATCTCAGCTCACACAACCTCTGCCTCCTGGGTTCAAGCGATTCTCCTGCCTCAGCCTCCTGAGCAGCTGGGATTACAGTCGCCTGCCACCACGCCCAGCTATTTTTTGTATTTTTAGTAGAGACGAGGTTTCACCATGTTGGACAGGCTGGTCTCGAACTCCTGACCTCAGGTGATCCACCTGCCTCGGCCTCCCAAAGTGCTCCTCCCAAGGAGATTATAGGCATGAGCCACCATGCCCAGCCCTGCTCCTTCTTCTTTATCCCTCACTGCTGTTTCTCCCAATAAATCTCTTGCATGTCTATCTCATCCTGTCCCAACATCTGCTTCCTGGAGGACCCACACTGACACAGACTCATTTTCAGAAGATATAAGCTACTCTTAGAAATTAACAAGAAAAAGATAACAAACAGAAAAATGGGACTTGGACTTGAAAAGTATTTCACAACAGAGGATATCCAAATAGCTAACACACATCTGAAAGGTGTTCAATCTCATTAATAGACAGGGAAGTGCAAATGAAGAACACTAGTGATCTCATGACACACTTCTCAGGATGCATGGAAGTAAAAGGACTAACAGCACCAAATGTTGGTGAGGATGTAGAACAACTGGAACCCGCGCATGCTGCTGATGGGAGTACAGACTAGAACGACTACTCTGCAAGTGGTTTGAGATTATCTAGAGCGGCATGACCATGCAATTTTGCTTCTGGGTATTACCCAACAGAGCCGTGTGCCCATCGGCATCAATAAACATGTACCAGAATGCTCAGAGCAGCATTATTTTCCTAGTTGCCCCAAACTAGAAACAACTCAAATGTCCATTGCCAACAGAACACAGAAATACTCTGTAGGGTGTTCTTGCAAAGGAATAGTATACAAATTATACAAAAGAATAGATTACAGCCACATGCAACAATGGATGAAACTCATAAACAATATCGAGGGAAAGAAACTTAGGCAAAAAGGTATGATTTTGTTTATATATAACGTACAAAACAATAGCAAAACAAGACGAGGCATGGTGGATCATGCCTGTAATCCCAGCACTTTGGGAGGCTGAGATGGGTGGATCACTTGAGGTCGGGAGTTCAAGACCAGCCTGGCCAACATAGTAAAACCTGTATGTACTAAAAATACAAAAATCAGCTGGGCATGGTGGCACCTGCCTGTAATCCCAGCTACTTGGGAGTCTGAGGCATAAGAATCGCTTGAACCTGGGAGGCAGAGTTTGCAGTGAGCCAAGATCATGGCACTGCACTCCGGCCTGGACAATGGAGTGAGACTCCATCTCAAAAAAAAAAAAAAAAAAGCAAAACAAAACAAAACTGCAGTATTTAGGGATGTGGGCTTAGGTAGTAAAATGATTAAAAAAGAAAAAAGCAAAGAAGTATTTATCATAAAAGCACTTGCCTTTGGGGCAGAAGGAGTAGGGGGTAATGAAGTGAAAGCCGGTGGGGGTGGAGAGTGGGCTGGCAATATTCTTTTTTTTTTTTTTTTTTTTCTGAGACAGGGTCTTACTGTGTCACCCAGGCTGGAGTGCAGTGGCGTGATCACAGCTCACTGCAGACGCTACCTCCTGGGCTAAAGCAGTCCTCCCAATTCAGGCTCCCTCATAGCTGGGACTACAGGCACATGCCATCATGCGCAGCTAATTTGCAATTTTTTATAGAGATCAGGTCTCCTGTGTTGCTCAGGCTGATCTCAAACTCCTGGGCTCAAGAGATCCTCCCATCTCTGCCTCCCAAAGTGTTGGGGTTACAGGTGTGAGCCCACAAGCAGTCAATATTCTCTGTCTTTTTTTTTTTTTTAGAGACTGAGTCTCTGTCACCCAGGCTGGAGTGCAGTGGTGCAATCTTGGCTCATCACACCGTCCGCCTCCCAGGTGCAAGCAATTCTCCTGCCTCAGCCTCCCAAGTAGCTGGGATTACGGGTGCACGCCGCTATGCCTGGCTAATTTTCTTTTCTTTTTTGTATTTTAGTAGAGACAGGGTTTCACTGTGTTGCCCAGGCTGGTTTCGAACTCCTGAGCTCAGGCAATCTGCCCGCCTCGGCCCCCCAAAGTGCTAGGACTACAGACATGAGCCACCACACCCGGCCAATATTCTCTGTCTTTTTTTTTTTTTTTGAGACGGAGTCTCACTGTGTCTCCCAGGCTGGAGTGCAGTGGCGCGATCTCAGCTCACTGCAAGCTCCGCCCCCCGGGTTCACGCCATTCTCCCGCCTCAGCCTCCCAAGTAGCTGGGACTACAGGCGCCCGCTACCGCGCCCGGCTAGTTTTTTGTATTTTTAGTAGAGACGGGGTTTCACCATGTTAGCCAGGATAGTCTCGATCTCCTGACCTTGTGATCCACCCGCCTCGGCCTCCCAAAGTGCTGGGATTACAGGCTTGAGCCACCGCGCCCGGCCTTTAATATTCTCTGTCTTGACCCAGCTGGTGTTTGCTCAGCTGTTCCCTTTGAGATAAATCAATGTGTACTTTTCTTTATATACTTAATATGTCCCAACAAAAAAGATTTTGAAAATCCTTTCCCATAGTCACTGTCATCAACTTGCTCAGTGTCAAAGCTGAACTTAGATCATAATGATCCCCAAAGAAGTTTCAATTCAAGACCGTTTTCAGCAGACATTAGCACATTTGAGTGCTACAGTAGGCTGGGAAAGGGGTCCCATGGAGACCAGGCTCTAGCCTCAGGCAGCTGTCAATGCTAACAGGGTCTTTGCAGGTGTGATTAATTTGAGGATCTTGAGATGGGGGGATTATTCTGGATTACCTGGGCAGGCCCTGAATGCAATCGCAAGTATCCTTACAAGGTGGAGGCAGAAGGAGCCTTGATCCCATACAGGGAGGAGAAGGTGATGTGAAGGCAGAGGCACACAAAGCCAAAGATTGCACCAGAAACCAGAGGAGGTGAGGGACCGAGTCTCCCCTAGAGTGTCCAGAGGGGCACGGCCCTGCTAACACCTCCATTTCAGCCCCGCAGGACTGATTTCAGACTTGTAGCCTCCAGAACAGCGGGAGAACACATCTGCTGTTTTCAGCCCCCAGCTTGTGGCAGCTGGTTACAGCAGCCACAGGAAACTCGTATAGCGCGCACCTTCAGGAGAAGCATGCGCGTGTTTTTAGCTGGTGAGCCTGAAGCTCAGGGCTGAGCTCTGCTTCTAGAAGAAAGGAATGAGAGCCCCTGGTGGAGGAAGGGATGTGGTGGGAAAAGGAACCTCTGCAGCCAGGAATCTGATCTACTCCCTGCATCCCGCTCCATCTGTGCATTTTGACTTTTTTTGTTTTATTATTATTTTTTTTTAGAGATAGGGTCTCCATCTGTTACCTAGGCTGGAGCACAGTGGCTCAATAATAGTTCACTTCAGCCTTGAACTCCTAGCCTCAAGTGATCTGCCCACCTCAGCCTCTGGAGTAGCTGAGACTACAGCATATACCACTGAGTCAACTCTTTATTTATTTATTTATTTATTTGTTTGAGACAGAATCTCGCTCTGTCACCCAGGCTGGAGTGCAGTGGCGCGCTCTTGGCTCACTGCAACCTCCGCCTCTTGGGTTCAAGCGATTCTCATGCCTCAGCCTCTCAAGTAGCTGGGACTACAGGCACTCACCACCATGCCTGGCTGATTTTTTTGGTATTTTTAATAGAGACAGGGTTTCATCATGTTGGCCAGGCTGGTCTCAAACTCCTAACTTCAAGTGATCCGCCCACCTCGGCCTCCCAAAGTGCTGGGATTATAGGCGTGAGCCACTGCGCCCGGCCTTGAAGATTTTATTCAATCTGTTCTGTATGACTATTTATACATTTGACTGCATAAATAGTAATGTATTTGGCCATGGGGCATTGGCCCAGACCCTGCTGAGGGTGTTATATAACACAGAGTACACTTTTCTAAAATCTGACAAATTCTGAACTCTGAAATATTTGGAAAAAACCCTGCTGAGGGTTTTTGTTGACTGTGGACCTGTAAATATAACAGGACTTTAAGCAGAAGGTTTGGCTAAGATCCTTAGAGGGACAAATATCAGATGCTGAAGAAAGTTATGAGACAGAGCATCCAGGATAACCTATAAAAAATGGTCGGCTTGCCGGGCGCGGTGGCTCACGCCTGTAATCCCAGTACTTTGGGAGGCCGAGGCGGATGGATCACTTGAGGTTAGGAGTTTGAGACCAGTCTGTCCAGCACGGTGAAACTCTGTCTCTATTAAAAATCCAAAAATTACCCAGGCATGGTGGCAGGTGCCTGTAATCCCAGCTGCTTGGAAGGCTGAGGCAAGAGAATCACTTGAACCCTGGTGGCAGAGGTTGCAGTGAGCCGAGACTGCACCACTGCACTCCAGCCTGGGCAACAGAGCAAGACCCTATCTCAAAAAAAAAATTAAAAAATAAATAAATAAATAAAAAATGAGGTCACCTCCTAAAGCCCTTGCTGCGATGGAGTGGGGGTGGGAGAAAGATGGGAAGCCAGCCATGCCCAGAAGAAAGCAGGGCTAGGATCTGAAGTACCTTATGAACCATGTTCAGGAATATGTGCATTATTCTAAGGGAAATGGGGGCCTTTGAGGGTTTTACATGGGGCCATTAGGAGGAGCCGGGCCCCCTGTGGCCAGCTAGAGGAGGAAGAGCTGTACAAATCAACATGCAATCAACCACTGACACCGGGGTCATTCCTGTGCTGACGAAGTGGCTTCAAGGAGCTGGGGATAAACTTCTGAGACAGAAAGAAGCACGTGTATGAGGCAATATGTGCAGGGACACTTCCGTGAGGGATGACATAAATTTTTCTGGATTCAGGTGGGGAGGCCACGTACAGAAAACAGGAAGGCCCCTGTGTCAGCCCTCTGACAGGGACACCTTATCAACTGGGAGACTGCAACACTCCAGGTCATCTTTGGGGGTATTTCTAGAACCGAGGAAGAAGTGAGGCAGAGATGGTTGTTATGAAAGACAGACTAGGGTAAAAATACCAAGAAAACATTCTGAGACTCCTGGAAATCCTGCGACATCCTGGCATCTGTCACCCTTCTCTGATGCATCTGTTTCACAGAGTGACTAGTTAAAGATGGAGCTGGCTGGGGGAGAGGCAGCTGGGGGCTTGTGGGCTGGAGACAGGGAGCTGCCTTCAAAGATAGCACAGTGGGGCCAGGTGTGGTGGCTCATGCCTGTAATCCCAGCACTTTAGGAGGCCGAGGTGGGTGGATCACCTGAGGTCGGGAGTTCCAGACCAGCCTGGCCAACATGGTGAAATCCTGTCTCTACTAAAAATACAAACATTAGCTGAGGGTGGTGGTGGAAGCCTGTAATCCCAGCTACTCGGGAGGCTGAGGCAGGAGAATTGCTTGAACCTGAGAGGCAGAGATTGCAGTGAGTCAAGGTCACGTCACTGCACTCCAGCCTGGGCAACAGAGCAAGACTCCGTCTCAAAAAGAGAGAAGGTAGCACAGAGGGAGGCACCTGAGGTTGGACAGCTTTCCCTTCAGCCCCGAGGAAGAACTGCCTCCATTGTGTCCTAGAGATGCATGACCTTAATAAAAAGGTAGATCTGGGGCCGGGCGCGGTGGCTCAAGCCTGTAATCCCAGCACTT